>NW_010560594.1:0-35895 GCF_000687285.1 Phaethon lepturus | reverse complement strand
CAGCCTACTGGTGAGGGGGATGGTGGAGAGCCAGCCTGGACGCTGTGCCAGCACTGCCCAGCAGTGGCCAACACACCGGTGTGTTCCCAACGCCGTCCCGGCTGCCCACGCGAAGCACAGCGCCGTGAGGGCTGCGGTGGGGAGAATTTGCTCCATCTCAGCCAGACCCAATACCTTGTGATTGCCAAAGAAAAATATTTATTACAGTAAGAAAATTTAAACATCAACATGAGGTGAGCTGTATTGATGATGAAACAACGGGGAAAAATTGTTGTAGTTCTGCGGTTTGGAAATGGCTTGTTAGCCCCTACAGGATTTAATTTAATCAAAAAAGCGCACAAAAAATCCAGAGTGTGCCACTAAATACCTGAAACTCTATCAGCAAACAACTCAGCAATGAGGAATCACCAGTGTTAGTCTCTCTTTATACCATTGTTTGTCCAAGAATGTAATTAAAATTCAGAATTTCCATAATCTGCCTGGATGGCCTTCTCTTCCATCTCTTGCCTTTGGCCCTTTACTTGCCAAGTAAAATTTGAGATTTTGAGCAGGAGGATTGTCCAAAGCATCTATGCCTGGTGCCCCAAAGTGATTTAGCACCTTAAGTTCCAAAAGATTCAAAAAGCTTTTGAGGATGGATGTTAGCTTCTAAGTATACTTCTGCATTTCTCAGGATGATGCCTTGTAGTTCGAGTTTGATACAGTCTTACTCTGGGACTTCGGCTTTCTTAGTGAAGTCATTTAACTCTATGTAAATTCAGAGGTCTGCATGAGCCTGCAGAATTGATGTCTTAATTTGCTTGCTAGTTTAACCTCCTTGAACTATGGTGATACTACCTCGCTGTCTCACTGGGGTTTGTTCATAAACTGCTTCGGAAAATGAAAAAGGTTACTTTTTTAATTTTTGTACTTTAGAAAGCTAAATGTTTAGAGGCAAATCGTTAGGCTTAGCATTTTGGTTTCTCTTTTTTGTTTGCAAATAGACATCTGCCTGAAATTTTTTTTTAATTCACTACTCTTTTCCTGGGAAGACCTGAGGAAAAAGTCGAGTGCAGGTTTGCTTGCTTAGCAAGTATGTAGCAACTTCCTCCACGATCAAAACACCAAGAGTACCTTACGGCAACAGAGAAGAGATTAGAGAACTGGCAGAGAAGGTGGCAGAAGACAGATTCTGATGTGTTTTCCAGTCTCTTGTCTACCCTTACAAACATTGATGCTATAGCTATCCATTGTGTAATACATGCCAAGCGCATTTTTATTACAGCACAAAAACCTTTTTATGGTTTCTGTATAGAAATTATACATTCTGTAACTTTTGATGACATATATACACTTAAAGAAGCTACACAGGTATGCAGTTACAGCCTTGCAAGCCAAATAGGTTTGTGTGGGAAACATGGCCTTACTGCTGTGTAAAAAGGGAAAGAAAAATAATCTGATAGCTGTAAAATGACTTTCAAAGTATGACCTGAATTTTATTGAAGTAGCAAAAAGTACCTGCATTTTCAGAGAACCTGAAGGAATGGTTCTGAAGTGTGAAATGCCATCATCATTTCATTCGAAGTTAATTCAGTTGTGAATGAGGATACCATAAATACCAATTTTTTATTGCTTTTCAAAGCTCTTAATAAGAGAGATGATGTATGTTGTACAGTTCTACAGCTGTGTTTTGTAAGTTGAGGATGCAGGCTTTTAAAGCATTTAATAATGCTTTATTTTTCAAGAGACCTGAAGCTGTTGGACGCAAGAAGGCTGAAGCAGGGTGACTTGTAGTTAGTTTTCTAACTGGTGTGGAATTCTGTTATCTGCTTAATTAATAAGTGTTTTTCATTCTACTTTGAAAACAAAAGCGTCTAATGTCTTAAGTACATTTTCCAATGTTCATAATCAAGATATTTTAATGTATAATATTTTCTTCTTATGTAGAGCACCTGATGAAATTACAAATGGAAGAGCTTGTAGAATTTCTGCAGGAGTCTTTAGCCAAGGATTTCTTCTATGAAGATGACTTTGTAATAGACCAGCTCCAAAATTCTATATCAGAATTGAAACGAGCAAAGTTGGATTTACCAGTAGCTGGTAAGAAACTTGTTCATATGCAGATTTAGATATTTGGAGCTATTCACACATTGTCCACTTTTAAAGTGTTAATTCATGCTGTTAAAAATTGTGCAAATATTTATCTCTTCAGCACTGCATAGGTTTTAGTTTTGCCCCCCCCCCCCGCAAATATTTTGCAGTTTAAAATCAACACCCTTCATTTCATAAGTTTGCTCTTTTTTGGGTGTTTTGTTTAGTGGTTGTAAGCTAATGGCAAAGCACTTTAAAACATCCCATGTTCTGATAATTTTATTAACTTGGATTTAGAAAATCTTTAAGACAGAAGATTAAATATCAAGGTTTCAAATTATTTGAAGCAACAGCATTGTCTGAGAATCCAGACTGTTTTGTCTGGATTAGCTACAGGTCAAAAAGATTCTTCTGTTAGTCAAATCCAGGTTTTTAATTGCAGGTGATAAACACCCAGAAGGTCTAACTGAATTATTTTCTTTGTTTCTTCTCAGCCTCTGTGTTTGTGCTTTTCTGTTGCAGAGCAGAGATGGTTGTTTCGTAGGGCACTACTGATGAAATGTGTGTAGGTTCTCTTCTCCCTGTACTAAGATTCTATTATCTTTTCTATCCCTACCTCCACAATCTTTAATTAGACTTTTTCTTGTGACTATTCAGAGTCCTTTTTCCTTGCTAATTGTAAAATAGTATGTGAGAAAGAATGTGTTTTTTAAAGTTTTACAAATGTCAGAAATTACCTTAAAATACCTTTGGTAAGTTGCTGTGGTTAGCTTTCAGAAGTTAAGAAGTGTCAGAATAAAGGTTGCCTATATATCATGTTGTGATAATTTATTCCTGAAGCTCTTTCATTAATGAACTTCATTTTTCTGTCTCTGTAGACCTTATTTATTGCATGCAGTATTGGGCTGTTTCAGGACTACTCATCACAAATAGATACCAGTTTCACCTGACTCTTCAGCAGATCTGCCCCTCTGGAGCACACACACTTTCAGTACATCTGTTTCCCATCATCTTGGCTTCTTGTCAGAGCTTCCCATTTCTCTTGCTCCCTGTTCCTGCATTTTGCCCTCTTTCTGACTCTCTGTAACATCTCTCCAGCATGCTTTCTTCCACCGATAGTAGGTCTAAGTCTAGTTCTGCTCTTGTCATCTTGTCTTCTCAATGGTCTTGGTCCTTCTCTAGATCTACAGACTGTGTTCTGTGAGTCTGCAGTTCTCCACGTTACTGCGTGCACTGCTGCTTCCCCTTTCTAATCACAGCCTTCCCATCCTTCTTCCACAAGCTAGATTTCAGTCTTGACTTAGTCTTCAGAGCAGGTTGTTCTTTTCAGCACTGCTCTTCAGCTGTGTGCCTTGTCAGACATCTTGTCACAGCTGAGGCTTGGTCATGGTGCCTAGATGTGAGCAAATAACGTCAATGAGCAACTTTGTCTTTTGGCATCAATACCACTCTATCATCTTAAACCAAGATAGATCATTGGAGTGCTTTCTGTTAAAAATACTGAGCTCTCCGTGATCCTGTTGGAACAGTGAGGGCGTTCCTCTCATGCCCCCTGAAAATTTAATTGTTTGTAGATGGGTAGATTTTTAATGAATGTGGTAAAATAAATTTCAGCAGCGAGAAGTTTCTAGTTTCCACTTGAAACTGTGGTAGCTGAAGAGTTGGGAAAGATTTGTGTAGTTCGCTACATGGAGTTAACGTATCTCCCAGCCTAGAAAATCAGATGCATGTAACTTGTGTAGAGAATTTCTGTGGAAAATACAGAATTTACTGGAAATTTTCTTGAACAAAAAAACGAAGACAGAAAGTCTGTTCCTAACTTATTTATGTTTTAAGGCTTTTCTTTTGGGAGAATGTAAAATGCCTTCAAGTGAAATTTTGTTTAAGAATACTCTGGATCTTAACAAAAAATTAAAGGAGGCTGTAGGTGATGTAAGAGCCACCACCCTGCAGCGCAGTAACAGAAAGTGTGAGACACAAGGAGTCGTCTTGTGCCAACAGCAAAGCGTAGTGAATGTATCTTCTTGCCGAGACAGTTTGTCAATGGAATGCAAATTGTTTGGTTTCATACTTTGTACGTTTAAGTGTAACTTCTAATATTACTAGCTGACAGGATGGTAATTGTTTTGAGCCATATTGGTTCTCTCTTTTGGATAGCTGAAGTGACTTCAATGACAGTAAAACGCCTTTCCCTCCCTGCCCCCCATGTGAATGAGGGAGGTTTAATATTAGAATAGGAAAAGCAAAGCCAAAGTGAAGTATATTTTGGTGTTGGATGAGGAATTGAGCTTTCTTCTTTTTTAATTTCAGAGCAGCGTGGGAAAGCCTCTCTGTGTGGTATATTTTTGCCGGGGGTAAATGGGAACATTTTTTAACCTTTCACAAAATAAATATAAAATGCCTTCATCCTAATCCTTGGGAATCCAGCTGATTTGTCTGCTGTTATCTGTAGCTGAGTGAGGCTGCCTCATTTGTTCTTCATATGAATTTCAAAAACCTTTGATTTATTTTTTTTTTCTTTTAACACTCTGATGTTCTTTTCGGTTTTACTAATCACTATCTTCAGGCAATAATATTTTCTACAGGTTCTCAGCATTCTCTAGACATTCAGCTTCGCTTACGTGCCGGTCTGACTCTACTATCTTTACTACCTTCAGTCTCTTTTTACTATTTTTCTTCTAATTTCATGTAAAACTTAGGAAACCATTATATGTCATGCAGCAATACACAAAAAAATGAACCAGACTGTTCATTTAAGTATCCACTGTAGCCTGAGAAAACAGTGCTTATTTTGTTTTCTTGGCTGAAATCAAAGCACTACTTCTTATCTTGTACATTTTTTGCTTTTATTTTTTTTGTTGGTGGTTTTGTTTTGTTTTGTTTTTTTTTCATTGAGCAAGAATTACACCTTTAAGAACTAAACTAAAAATGCACGCTAGGAAAAAGAAAAATCTCCATCTTACAGTTGTATCAGTATCAGTCATCCAGGAGTAGTCGTGAGCTAATTAAGCTCAGTGGAATTTTCCATCTGGCATCCTTTGTTAGGCTGTATAGATTTTCCTGCCCTAGTAGTAAGCTGCAGCAGGATAGTAAGAGGTAATAACTTTCGTGTTCCTTTAAAGTGAATGTCTGCTTATAACATAGCTTTCTCTGGCTTGCTTCCTCTATGGTTTCTCCTACTGTATTAAGGAGCTCCTTGTTCCCTTCGGAGCAGAGAGGAAGAAAGGGCCTGCATTTAACACTTTCTCACCGATAAAAACCTTAAAATGCTCAGCCAGACCATGGACGTTAAGGGGATCACGCTAATTTTGGATGTCAGTGAAATGCTTTTGGCAATACTAGGGCTATTTTGCATAAAGCAGAGCATGGATTTTCATTCCTCTTTGTAATTTCTAGTCTAACTGCTAGCCAGTACAGGATAGCCTGTACTTAGCAACTACAACCTTCAGAGCATGGCTTGCAGCTTAAGTGCTGTTCTCAAAACCCGAGGTAGGCATCCCTGTTCAGTGACTCTGTGGAGACAGTAAGTGGTATGGATAAGCACGCTCCTTACTGGCAAGCCGCTTGGTTATCAAGCCCCCAGAGAGGCAGGCTGTGACAGCTATACGGTAGAAATTGTCCTTGAAGGTACTTCTCCTCTGACATATCATCAAGCAAATTTAGTAGAAAAGGCAATAGGTAGTTTCTGGATTGCCTGGAATGTTATGCAGGTTGTCCACACCACTCATCTAAATCTGCGTGACTCCTGTTTACATCTTCTCAAGGAGCCAGATCTGACACAGAGTGGACAATCTCTCCCTTAATTCAAGGATAATGTCAAAGCGTAGTGAACGGAATTTTCCTGGTATACACCATTGATGCAAAAAATTTCTTGATGCAGATGCTTTTCTTAGTTGTTATTTAAAGCAACAGTAAAATTCTTGAAAGGCTCACAAGATCTGGGTAGAACATCCAGCTTTGCTGTAAGTTATTGCTGTAGGACTACATAGGTAATGTAATGCTTAATAAACAATACTTATATATCAATACATATTTTTATAGTGTCTTACTACAGCAAAAGTGCTTACCAGTGGAAGTTTCATATTCTACTTAAAAATACATGACTGAAAATAGTTTATTAATCTAAAGCTTCATAAACAAGTCAGGCCTACCTTCAAGGCTGAATGCCCTCAGGTCTGTTCTTCAGACAATTTAGCACCCACGTTTTGAAACCAGGTATCCTGAAAAAGGAGGGCATAGGGATACTGGGATTGATTTTTTTTTTTTAAATAATATATATATTTATTATTTTTTTAATGACTGAAAGTTTAATAGACCTTACAGCAGCCTTTTCCAGAGATAAAGGTCTTGCACTTTAATTTTAAAGCAATGTTGCCTAACTTGGAATCTACCAATGTCCTTATCTGTGTACATGTTAATAAGGAGCTGCACCCAAAAATTATCTCTGTGCATTGGTAATACTGGCTTTAGACTCTGACGCAGTTCTCCTATTTCTCCCATCTTCTCTGTACTCAGGGACAACTAGCAAGGCTCGAATCTTGCATTTGCCATAAATTTTTTAAATGTTTATCTGCTCTTTCTCTTTAAAAATATATTTTATTAAATGTATTAACAGTATCTTTTATTCAAATATCTGTCTATTTTAAATACTCATCAGTGACAGTGCAGAAGTCTATACTAGGTTGATAATCTATTAATGTCTGTTCCTCTGCTGTTAATGTGCCTTTTGACAGACAAAACAATAGAAATATGTAAGTCAGCTTGACTTTCCTGTTTCTGATGGTGTCTCTCTTTTGGTTGTGTTTTGTTTCAGAGGAATTTTGGATTTTTCACTTGTGCTTGAAGAATACACAAGTAGCTATTTCATACAATGCACTTCATATTTTAATCAACTAAACTAATTTTTCTGCCTTGTTTCTTGTGTGATATAACTACTTTACACTATCATAAAGAAAATTAATATATGGAATTATACTAATATAATTAGTGTATTATTTTCAGCAGTTTTAGACCTTGGCTTTGCATAATTTAAAAATCTTTACTGTTTAAAACTTGCATGTTTTTAAAAAATATGATCTAGATAGTTATGTTGGTCATTGTTCATATTCCTATGTTAAAGTGACTTTTCAAGGAAGTATGTTTTCTGGAAGAATTGAAGAATTAAAGATGTAATGTGAAGTGGCTAATTTTAGAAATTTTTTTTGCAAAGGCAGCTTACAGGCATACAGCTGGCCACCTGTATCTTCTGGTTGATGACCAAATTTGTTAACATTTCTATTTTTTATCTAAATGCAGATGTTTATGAAGTAAGTTTTCTTTACTGCCAGTACTACGAAAGTGACATAGCAGCAGAAAGGCAAACAGTGTATTTTGTTCTACCTTCAAGTTGTCAGGCAAGATTTCATTTTAGTAACTCCTTTGCCAATGATGGTCTATAAGGGGGAGGAGGTGCAGAGGTTGACTTTCCGACAGCAGCTTGAGCTTCTAGTGCAGGCACTTAAATTTCTTTAAAACTCTCTTCGGCTTGTAAACTGAAGAAGTAAGATGGGATGTCACCGATGGAAAATAAACACAAAATATCGAGATGTCATTTTAAGAGTTGTTTTTATGACCATTACCATCCTTGAAAACTGTGTTAGAACAGTCAAAGTGCATGTATTCTGGTGCTGAAATTAAGGACTAGACTGTTATTCACTGGAGAGAGCACTTAAAGCACTTTACTCCAATTATATGTCTGCTAGTCAATGCATGAGGCTGTTAGTGTCTCCTGAAGCAATTATCTGTGATAGTCTTGTAGTTGAGATCGACTTCCACTGGGTGGTGACCAAGACTTGTTAGAGCAGGAAGAAGTCGGTAGACTAAAACTTTCTTTAATATGCCTTGAATTTCTTATCTTTTTGGGAACAGTCAGATCTCTCCTATTTGCTTTGTTCCTTTTCATGTTAGGTAATATGTTCACCAGCAGCAAACAAGCAGCTGATTGTTCTTGTTTTGCTTAAATTTTCTCTCTCTATTTCCATTTCTTTCCTTCCTCACCCATTTTTCACCCTATTTTCTTTGTTGTTTGCTTATTTTATGCTATACTGCATACAAGCCAACTAAATCACTACCTTTCTTTTAAAGGAAAAATAGGCTATCCTATAGTCCCAGCCCTGTAAATTCTGATATAAGCTATTATGTTTGTCTTTGGGAAAAGCCAGTAACTAAACTCTGTCGAGGAACCTGTTCTGTTGAAGGAAAAGGGAGAGAGAAGGATGAGAATTACCCAGTTCTGCATCTCATGTCAATACCGGCAGCTTGGGGAAAATGTGATTGCCTGGTTCGCTTCAGAAGACAAAGGCACATTTGTAGAGGTTGCTGCCAAAACAATCACAGCTGAACTGGACAGCTTTCTCTTAACTTTCAGTTTTAAAATGCTTTTAAACCTTGTATGTAAACATAGATTGTATAGAAAAGCACTTGTCCCAGAATTCTCATAGAATTCAAACATTTCTTCGTTCCACAGACAGGTCTGTCCAGAAAGTGAATTAACTCAGACTTTGGATCAACAGCACAAACAGATATTCAACTGAATGCCCTTGAAAACATTCAAATAAAATTTCTGCATGCTCAGATCTGAGGAGTTTGAACAGTGAGTTTAGTTGAAGTAGTAAAGATGATGGTTAAGAGCTGTGTGTGAGGCTTTAGGCAGTTTTGGAGTGGAAAATTGGTAGAGAAAAGATATGCGGCTTGAGAAGAAATGGTGCTTTTGCGTGCTTCTCTGGTGAGCTATTTGTGTACCTCTTAATGGTAGAGATGTTTGTTGTGACTTGGTTTATTTTGTTTGCTTTTGCATTGTGGTTTCTTTTCTCAGCTCTTTGCTTTTATTACCTTCTTTCTTTCTTTCTTTCTTGCCAGCATGCAGCACCATGGTTTTCGTGCTATTCTTGCTGATAGTGGACTGCTTAAAGCATCTGTGGACATAGTTTGCATGCTGTTTCATGCATTTGAGGAATGTCTCATTGCGTTCATGTGCATGGTGATAGATTCGGTTATCCTCTACTTGTTTGTGGACTTTTTTGGAACTTCAGGAGTTTTTATTTGTTTTTCAAGTACTTGGTAGTTCCACTGGAAGTCACGCCTGTGTATGTATGTATGTATATGTATACTTAAATTAGAATTAAATACCTGTTTTGCAGTTTAAAACGAATTGATTTTCCTTTAGAGGGTGACCGGTTTGCAGGATGTCTTTGTGCTGCAGCATCATAGATCCTTACACAACTCCTTTCCTTCTAACGCATTTTAAGGCAGGAGGTGATGAGAGCTCAAGCATTTTTGAATCAGGACAAGGCCTGTGCTTCGTAGCTTTGATTACTGGATTGAGTACCTCTAGCAATGTGGCCTTTCCTAAAGTTTCACATGCAGATGTGGTTGATTAAGCAAGCTGTGCCAGTTGTTTCTGTCTGAGGTCAAGTTAAACCAACACCCGTGGCAGCCCTGTGGCTAAGATTTAAAGTTGTATTTCTTCTTTTCCCCACTGACCCTCCTTCCACATGTACTCACTGTTCCATGTTTTTGTCTTCTGTGAAAGCACTAAGCTCTGGTATTACCAGCCTATAAACATGGTATCATGCTGTTAGAATGCAGAGGTTTTCTTCTAAATGAACTATTGTCTTTGAATGCTCTGCTTCTTACTCAGTACATGAATTAATGTCAATTTTAACAGTTTCACAACAGACCTAGTAAGACTTCTCTGATACTAATTTTACAGCTGTGATTCATGTTATAGCATACATCATCTAGGCAGTGCAGCCCACATATACCTACTTCTAGTGTCGTCTTTTACCCTGAAATGTGATGGAAAGATGACAGAAAGTAATCTTCAAAGCAGCCTAGATAAAATTCAAAAAAATGTCTGCAGTATTCTCACTTGGGTTTTATTAGAACTTAATGGTAATTAAGAAACCTTAAATGTGTGAAATTAAAAACAAAAAAACCTCACACAAACCCTACCTTTATTGTACAACCAAGTATATTTCAAAGGATCTTGTATTGCTCTGTATGCATTTCTGAAAGAGTAAAAACTGGAAGAAAGGAAATCAGTTTGTGCTTTTAACGTCTTTGTACAAATGAAGGAAGCATTGCAGCTACTTGAGGAACTTGTCCTCAGGTTTTTTTATATAGTTTGGATAGCTGAATTTCAAGCATGGATAAAAATAAATAATTTTTCGAAAACATTTATTGCATACAAGGACAGGAATTAAATAATTTACAGATGTTGAGGAACCATTTAGTTATGCTGTCTCATATGGATCACGTGGAGGTTATAAATGGATTAGTAGCATATAAAGACTAGTTCTATATGATTTAGATGAAAAGTTTTTGATCTGTACTTTGAGTATTGTTTCTTAATTCAGACTTCATGTTGTTTTAACATTTAAAATTCATAAGATTGAAAGCACTGTCATGTATAGTTCCCGTATCAGGGATATTTATTATGGGCAAAATTCACTTTTATTTAGAAGACAAGATCTTCAGCTTTGCTTGACAAATTAAATGGTACAGATGCCTTTTGCCAAACTGAAGCAAATTCAGAAAGTGAACTCCTTTTCGTAAAGAATAAAGAACAATTTTGAAAAGACTGATGCAACAGACAGTATATTGCACAGCTATTAAATCATCCATTTTACAGCATCCATGCAACTCACTCCTCTGTCCCTTCTGTTCTTCCAATGTCGCACTGCTGGGGAATGCAAGTCTACAAATGCATGCTCCAGATTTTAGCCTGATTTGTGAATCATGAGTCCTTGCAGTGAGGGGGAACAAACCACAAGGCTTGGAATACAAGAGCTACTCATTGGAGCCTAATGCTGAGGCCCTACCCCACCATGTAACCTGCTGTACTGTCTTGCAACCGTTTCTATGGGTATTCTCCATCACAGAGTATAGCATGCAAGGTATATAATCCTGTAAGATGATTTAACATGTGGAATCTCCATGTCTGCACTTGGGTCACAACAACCCCATGCAATGCTACAGGCTTGGGGAGGAGTGGCTGGAGAGCTGCCCGGTGGAAAAGGACCTGGGGGTGCTGGTTGACAGCCGGCTGAACATGAGCCAGCAGTGTGACCAGGTGGCCAAGAAGGCCAGCAGCGTCCTGACCTGTATCAGCAATAGTGTGGCCAGCAGGAGTAGGGAAGTAATTGTGCCCCTGTACTCGGCACCGATGAGGCCGCACCTCGAATACTGTGTTTGGTTTTGGGCCCCTCACTACAAGAAGGATGTTGAGGTGCTGGAGCGTGTCCAGAGAAGGGCAACGAAGCTGGTGAGGGGTCTGGAGCACAAGTCTTACAAGGAGTGGCTGAGGGAACTGGCGTTGTTTAGTCTGGAGAAGAGGAGGCTGAGGGGAGACCTTATCACTCTCTACAGCTACCTGAAAGGGGGTTGTGGCAACGAGGGCACTGGTCTCCTCTCCCAAGTAACCAGAGGAAATGGCCTCAAGTTGCGCCAGGGGAGGTTTAGATTGGATATTAGGAAAAATTGCTTCACTGAGAGGGTGGTCAGGCATTGGAACAGGCTGCCCAGGGAGGTGGTGGAGTCGCCATCTCTGGAAGTGTTCAAAAAACTTGTGAATGTAGTGCTTCAGGACGTGGTTTAGGGGACACGGTGGCGCTGGATTAATGGTTGGACTTGATGATCTTGAAGGTCCTTTCCAGCCTTGGTGGTTCTGTGATTCTGTGTAGGGATGAGCAATGGGGGAGAGGGCTCAGCATGAGTATCTTCCTTTGCCAAGGTGTAGCAAGGTGGACAATGAGTGTCTTCAGTGTAAGAGCAGAGATTTGTGTATCTAAATAATTGTATGACCATAATTGAGCAGAGGATAACTAGGGAAAAATAAGAGTGGAGGGATGGCTTCACCAAAGGCAGGCCCTGCCTGACCAACCTAGTGGCCTTCTATGATAGTGTGACCACATCAGTGGACAAGGGAAAAGCTACCAGTGTTGTCTATCTGGACTTCTGTAAGGCCTTTGACACAGTCCCCTACAACATCCTTCTCTCTAAATTGGAGATATATGGATTGGATAGGTGGACTGTTGGGTGGATGAGGAAGTGGTTCGATGGTCACATCCAGAGGGTAGTGGTCAACAGCTCAGTGTCCAGATGGAGATTGGTGACGAGTGGTGTCCCTCAGGGGTCTGTACTGGGATCAGTACTCTTTAGTATCTTCATCAGTGACATCGACAGTGAGATCAAGTGCACCCTCAGCAATTTGCAGACAACACCAAGCTGAGTGGTGCGGTTGACACGCCTGGGGGACGGGATGCTGTCCCGAGGGAGCTCGACAAGCTCAAGGAGTGGGCCCATGTGAACCTCATGAGGTTCAACAAGGCCAAGTGCAGGGTCCTGCACTTGGGTCGGGGCAACCCCCGGTATCAGCACAGGCTGGGGATGAAGAGATGGAGAGCAGCCCTGCCCAGAAGGACTTGGGGGTACTGGTGGATGAAAAGCTGGACATGAGCTGGCAATGTGCGCTCGCAGCCCAGAAGACCAACCGTGTCCTGGGCTGCACCCAAAGCCGCGTGGCCAGCAGGGCGAGGGAGGGGATTCTGCTCCTCTGCCCCGCGCTGGGGAGACCCCCCTGCAGTGCTGCGTCCAGCTCTGGAGCCCTCGGCACAGGAGGGACATGGACCTGTTAAAGTGGGGCCAGAGGAGGCCCCAGCAATGCTCCAAGGGCTGGAACAGCTCTGCTTGGGAGGACAGGCTGGGAGAGCTGGGGTTGTTCAGCCTGGAGAAGAGAAGGCTCCGGGGAGACCTTATTGCAACCTCCTAGTACCTAAAGGGTGCTTATAGGAAAGATGAGGACAGGCTTTTTAGCAGGGCCTGTTGCGATAGGACAAGGGGTAATGGTTTTAAACTGAAAGAGAGTAGATTTAGACTGGACATAAGGAAGACATTTTTCACAGTGAGGTTGGTGAAACTCTGGCGCAGGTTGCCCAGAGAGGTGGTAGATACTCCATCCCTGGAAACATCCCAGGTCAGGCTGGACGGGGCTCTGAGCAACCTGCTCTAGTTGCAGATGTCCCTGCTCATGGCAGGGGGTTGGACTAGATGGCCTTTTAAGGTCCCTTCCAACCCAAACTATTCTATGATTCTACAGAAAGCCTGGGTAGGCTGTGTTTATGAAGTATTTCTAAAGGAAAGGGTAGGTTTCTATATGACCTTTGGCCTCATATGAAGACTTTGAAAATCAAGAAAAGGCTAGTGTAATTGCTTGGTAAAACCAGACTGTTTTTGTTAAGTACTTTTTATTTAGTTTTCTTGCCATGACACATGCCGTCATTGTGTTCTTCTCTGCTGTCTTCCTGCTATGTCCTAGCCGGCACAAACTGCAAGTTTTTGTTTAGTTTATATAGCAACTGATCTGTGATGGTAGTTTTTATGCTGTTATAATAAATAATACTGACCTTGGCTGCTGGCTTTCCTGTTGTGTATCTCTATCATGAACCAGTCATCAAAGACTGAACTCATACTACTGACTGTAAAAATGAACATACCTCATTTCTAACATTAGTGCTCATGTCAGGGATAGAGACATCTGTATGTGCTCACTCCTGTGAACCCATATAGACGCGTAAGTGGAATTTTAATTACAGATAGCTAGAAAGAGTGAGGTGCCAACTTTATGCTCTTTGATGATGGAGAAAGTTTCTGTGGTTTTTGTCTTGGGAAGAAGCATGGATTAAGCAAAGTTATTTTACCAACAGCCGTTTTATATAATTTATTTTGTGTGACATTTAAGCAAAGGTAGCCATTTCTTTTTTTCTCCTTACAGCAGAGCCTTTACTTAGAGAGTAAGTAGGATTTGTTTGGTTATGCTGACTTTAACGTTTTTTTATTTGGGGGAAATACTGAACATCAAATAAATTAAATTTAGATTAATACATTTAATTAGAAGTATGTGACCTTTTCTGCTTATAAGGGGAACGTAATGTATTACACAATTAAGTTGTATGCAAGTGGATATGATAAAAGACTTTTAGAATATGAAGGGCATTGACTGCTAAGGAGAAAGACTGCAGTGGAAAATTTGGTGTAAGTTCTATGAGCGGCATCAAGCAATGAAATACGTCTTTATTCTTTCTGTAGCGGCAATGTGGATTGTACTGGGGCCCCACATAACTGATGTTTACCACTGGCTGTTGCAATGTGTTGAGCTCCAGTCTGGGAGAATTTTCTATTCATACCCTAGTTCTGTAAATGGTGTCCTTGTGTTTGGTGAAACTCATCCATTGAACACTCAGTTGAAATCATGACATAGCCACTATTAGTGTTAGCTACTTCTGTTGTTCTGTAACTGGTAAAAAACTGAACTAAAAAAATACGAATCTGCATAGGGCCTTTTAGTTATACTGTAGCTTTTTAATACTAGGATGAAATTTGTAGGCAAGGTTGAGGGGGAACAAGGACTTATCTGTGTACATGTTAATGAGGGGCTCCACCCAAGAAAAGAAGTGAGAGGAAGTTCAAAGATGTCTTCTAGGAAGCTTGTGCATGTGAGTGAGGAGCTGATAGTATAGCGTACCAGAGGTGAACATTAAAATATGAATGACTAGAAGACAATAGTTTGGCAGAGGGATATTGGGAAGGATTTTTAAAGTGGATAAAGTAGTTTATTTGATATGACAGGGAAATTGTGAGGAGGGTTACATACAGAGTAGGTACTGTAACCAAAATGTCATGTAGGAAAATGATTTTTTGCAGCAGTGTCATGAATGAGCAAAAGCTTGGCAAGATTGCATCCGCTATAGAAAGCATGACTATAGAGTAACTGGTTGAGATGATAGCCTAAACAAAATCTGTGTTCGATGTCAGTGTACAGAAGAACCTTTGGGGTGTTTAGCAGAATGGTGACCCAGAGAGAGGCCCAGGTTCATAGCTACTTTTGCTTGTATGACCAACAGATCAAAGAACACTTCTGTACAAGGTGAATTTATGTCACTATTCTTGTTTTAGGTAAAGAAGATGAATTTCCAAAGAAGCCATTGGGGCAGATTCCATCAGGACCTCAGCCCGCTATGCTTAACTCCACTCCAATGCTTAATGGACAGAACAACACTGGTACACAAACAAGAAGGACAGAGAGGAGACCATCCCCAGGAGAAGAACCAGAAAGTTCACCAAATAACCGAAAAAGAATTAATTCACTGGAAAAGAAACCTTCCTTAAAACAGCAGAAGACTCGACCCATAGACACACAAAGTAATATGCTTAAGAATGAGGTAGATACCAGAAGAAAGCCTCAGACAACAGAGCAGGATAACTCGAGACAGTATAATAATGCAGCTGCTAATCAAAATTCTAATGCTACTTCAAATACAAGAAGGGAATTTGTCCCTAAGTGGAATAAGCCGTCTGATATCAAAATAATTGAAAAGACAATGAAACTTACTGCAGAGGTGAAAGGAAAGCCAATAAACCATTCCGTTTCGGGCCCACCACCAAGTCCTGGAGAAACGCAGCCTTTGAATGTAAAGCAGAAGATGAGGGTTTTGGATGCTGATGAAGGTAAGCGAGGGTCTAATGCATCTCAGTATGACAATGTTCCAGAAGTTGAGAATGAGAATGAGAATCTTGTTGAAGAGATGCTTGAGAGAGCTCATCCGCAGAGCCCTAGGCACGTAACATATTCTAATAGTCCAAGAAAGCAAACTGAAAAAATACCAGCTCCATTTAAAATACCCAGTAATTACACCTTCAATTCACAACCCAGATCTCCAAAATATTCATCACAATCTGATGGACCACCCCATGGACTGAATGTAAAGCAGCCACTGCCATGTTATAGTAATCCACCTACTTACCATGGAAATTCTCCAAAGCATGTTTCCAGTATAGGCAGTACAAGTTCTATACCTCTACAATACTACGGGAGTAGAACCAGCCCTTCTGGTAGGCCATATGGTTCTTTTATTTCCGTAGATTATTCTCCGGATAAACTACAAATGAATTCCTATCCTGCCAGTCGCCAAAATCCTCTTTCACCAACCCCTGGTCAGATAGAAGTAGCCCCTGTTGATGCTTATACCAGCAACTCAAGGTCCCCCACAGGTGTCAAATTCATAATCCCTCCGGTGGATTATTTACCAGAAGATAGAAAGTGGCCAGATGGAGCATATATTTACAGACATGAACCCTACAGGCAGCCGTGGACCCAAGACGTTAACAAAGGCCACTTGGATAATTTCCAGAAATATCAGCATTTTCAGTCAACGCCTTTTCAAGACCGTAGTCTTCCTGCTGTTTCTGTGGATAGTCCAATAAGATACAGGACTTCACCAACCTTGGAAGAGCATGGTTCACCACAATACCAGTATTCAAGCCCATCAGCTCAAGCCCAACACTATCGAAATAGAAATGATGGATTGTCTATGCATGAATCAGTGCTTCTCTGAGAATCTGTCTGTCCTTAGTAAAATGGCAATAACCAAAACCAGTTATTACTGTGTTAGTAGTAGTCCACCTCAGTTCTTCTATGAAATGCGGGCAGTTCGCATGACTCTCAAAAATAACACTATTTCAAAGATGTTTCAGACTTTCATTGAAGATTAGTTGAGTTCTTAGACTTGCATTGAAGCTATTGAAAATGATCTGATGCATGTAGACATAGCAATAAGATCATATACACAATGTGGTTAATGCTGTCATTGTTCCTTACATTTAAATAACTTGTGTTATGATCTTTTTGCCTAAAACCTGTAACACATTTACAAGTTTTATTTTGACTGACATTATTAATGCACTGTATAGACGTGTGTGTGTGCGCGTGTGTGAGCGTGCACTTACAATACACAAATGCATATGGAAGAGCTAAAGAGTTTAAATGTAAATGCATTTAACTTTGGGCAAAGCTTGTGAAGTACTTTTATTTCATATTAATTTTTTGTTGTAATTTATTTGAGAAGCCATTCATTTTGAATGGGAATTTCTGTCATTTTTATACAGCTGCCTCAGCATCCCAGTATCTGTTCTGGGCAGGAGAGATGCTTTGGGATTATTAATTTAATCTTATGTGAGAGTTATTTTCCTCTCCTTTGACTACTGTTTGTCATTTTCCTCAGCAAGAAGGAGCCAGGCAGGCAAAAGCAGAAAGCCAAAAATGTCTCTCTAATCCGGCTAAGAAACGGTGCTTAAAATTCAGGGCAGTGTTTATTTTTTGAAATGCATCGAAAGTGGAGAATTTTTACCTTCTCACCCAAATCTACCTTCAGAATGTTGTCCTATATGCGAAATATTGGAGCACAGTGAGAATAATGCCAGATACAGAAATGGTGCTGCACCCTTCCCTTTTTGCTGTGCTGTGCTGTCAAGCTAAACAAACTGGTTGCAGGGCCAAATCTCACCAGTGCCAGGGAATGACCAGCTCCTTGACACTCTTGTGAACTACACACAGGAGTCTGAGATTTGGTCAAGGCTTGATATTCCCTGAGCTGTGTGAGTATGCAGTGTCCCTTCTCTTAAGCTTTATCATGTCACTTCCATTTTGTTTTGCCCTTTTTTACCCCAAAGAGCCGGTAGGTTCGTGTCTGTGATGGGGCACGTGCCACTGGGCTATCAGGCTGCTGAGAGGCTGTGTGGTGTTAATAGGAAACTTAGACTCCTGGTAATCTAAGTATTTTTAATTAGTGTTTGCAGCCTTTTCTACTTTGTGTTTTCCTTTCCTTGACTGTGAATTGGGGGTGGAAAAAAAAAAAAGGCAGGTTAAGCGGCACATGTAGGATACAGTCCTGCGAGCTGCTGGGTGCCGCGTAGTAAGTGCTGAATGCACTGACCTCTCGCTGAAACCGATGGGAGTTGAGGTGGATGAGGGTCTCGCCAGAGTAGGTCCTTGGAGTGCTTAACAGAGAGATTTTTCTAATACGTAAATACCAAACGCTGGTGTCAACACCAGTTTTGGGTGGTTTGGAAGGTTGTCCTGTTACCTTTTCCTTTGTAAGATTTGTTAAATGAAAACATAGAAATGGATTTTTTTTTTTTTTCCTTTGAAGAATGAGCTTTAGTGCCTATAATTGCTGCAGGTTGGCTCTGTAAGTTTTAAGGTACAGAAGTAAAGCAATTTTTGCAAATGGAAGTAACATTTACTTAGTATATTTCAAAAACTTTTTTTGTGTATATAACGTGTCTGATGTAATTTTTAATGAACTGGGCAATTTTATATTTTAAAAATTGCAAACTGCAGCAAAGTAACAGTAGCAAAGCACTACACTGAAACTCTAAACTAAAATTGTGAAGATAAATATGACTTGGGCTTACCTTAGTTCTGATTGCTTACAGCAGCTTAGAAATGTATGTATATAATATTGTGACTAAGTGTAATAATCTGTGTTTAATGATGGTTCTGTAATTCATAACAAAGCTGTACAATTTATTTGTGCAAGCAACACAAGGCTCCAAAATATATCAGCATTAGTAAATACTGTAGATTTTTATATATAAAATATATACACACTATTTTCTTATGTCATCTGCAACAGTTTTATAACTGTGTATCATATTTTGATGTGACTGTATTTTTAACATGTTAAAATAATAATAATTAAGCTTATGTTGCTTTGTCGTTATTTTTAATTATCTGATTAGATCAAAACTGGACTTTTGCTCTTCTCAGCACAAATAATTGCTTTTCGTAAGTGAATCATGCGTGTATATATGTGATGTATGTCCTATTTAATTTGTACTTGTTTATTTTTAGACTCCGCAATATGGATACAATCTGTATAGTGCTTTTGCATTATTCTAGAAGCGGCAAGGTTATTGATTGTAGCTTACGACACTGCTAAACCTTAACCTATCATTTGCAAAAGCTAGGAGTATAAACTGTGATCATAATTTCCTGGTTTTGTTCTAATAATCTCATCTGATACCAATTAAGAGAGGAGAATTATTGGCATGAGAGACTTGCAAAGTTGCATTGATCAAAGTGTGAAATAATAGTCTGCCTGTGGCTGCTGTGTGTCTTTCACAAGTTTAGAGGATGGTGTAGAGCTTTTTTTTTTTAAAAAAAAAAAAAGCCTTGTGCCATCTGTAGTGCAAAATACACTTTTATCTTCATTTAACTGGCCAAACCAAACTAAAGGTACTGCCAAATTCAAGCCTGTCATTCATACCAGTAACAAAAAACGCAGAATAAAGTGAGAGACAGCTGTGCCAGTATCTTGCTGGTAGAGGGAATCATCTCAGCGTAATGGGTTAGATATCCTTGTAAGAGCTTTTCTGTCACTGTTTTCTTTGATCTCAAAACAGTCAAGCAGTAAGCATCAACATAAAGTACTTGAGACCTTTTCTTCCCGTGGTTTCATAGTTTTCCAAAATTTGCCTGCCTGGAGCTGTACCAACTGTAGGTTTCTTGTCCAAGTTAGCTGTCGTGGCTCTCCTTGGGGTTACTGAGACAAGTTCAAGGTAGGGTTTTGGAGAGTGATTAATGCCATACTCTCTCCACTAACACAGAACAACACCAAAGACTAAGGAAGATGTCTGTACGGCAAAAATCAGTGAAATTAAACTAATTAGAATTTAAGAGGAAAAACAAATTGCTCTAGTTGCATGCTGTAGTCTTCTGTGGTTGTTTTTCCTTTCACCCTGATGCCATGCTGGATTAAATCTAAAGACTTCAGTGCTGGACTGAAGCATTTCAGTCTTCTGCAGTACAAATTGTTGTGGCCATGGAAAAAAGACAGGAAGGATCGCGGTATCACTGGCACTCCTAACCTTTTTGATGAGTGGGATGTGATTACACGATCAAATTGCTTATCTCTGTAATCAAACCATGTTATGCACTACAAGGGAAGACAGAAGCCATCCCTGCTCGTTCCGCATCTCACCCGGGGGAAGATTCTTTTCCGACATCAGATTTGGTCATGAATTTGAATCTAAGCATCTACTCACTAGGGCATCTAAGGAAGAGGATCCGACCTCAGGAAAATCGTCTTACCCTTTTCCTCTCCCCAGCTCCAGTTGTGCCCTGTGTAACGCTTCAGGGAAGGTGACACAAGAAAGAGAAACCCCATTTTAGCCAGAAGTCTGCTAGGGAGAGTATTCCCTCCTAATCCCTGCTGATGACTACCAAAAGCCTTAAAGCACGATATTGTTTGCAGTTGTTTGAGAATGATCAGACCAATGTGGGAAATCCTGCTTTTCCCAGGGCTGCAAAGGAAGGTCCTTCACACATGTAAATGTCGGTTACCTTCATAATACCCGACAGCAGGATTAATCCCTTGTTGTAAAAGTAACTGCTAACTCACTACCAATAAAAGTTTCAAGACGAATCATAAGGGATTTTTAGAAATCTTGGAGGTTGCAAAAGAGAAATACCTTGTTAGTCAAAGATACACCTTTGTAATAAACCACTCAATAATTCCAAAATTAGATGCAAAGAGTAAACAGCATTGAAATGTCAAAAGGCAGAACAGCCTTCCAGTGTGGGGAAGCAAATCCAAAGCTTCCCTGAGGTACATACACATTTTCCAGGGAGATTTCTCTCAAGAATCCTATCCTGAATTTCACATCATCCTCAATATGACTTTGAAATGGACTTGCAAATTACAGACTTTTTTTTTTTTAGATCTCCCCCTTGGGTGGCATTACACTGCATGCACAAAGAGGAATACTATTTAAAATATGCCATCAAACGCCCACCGTTTCATTTCCAGCAGAGTACATTCTGCTTTCAATATTTCAGTGAGAGGAAAATATAATCTTTTTTTTGTAGTCCTTTAAATACTGCACTTCTGTAAAGCTCTGTAAACGTAGCACAGTTACAGTTTAACAGTTACTTAACCAAGTATAGTTTAGGCTCTTTAAATGGCATAAAGCTACTGCATAGTTTGCTGCAGTTGTTTTTTTTTTTTCTCTTTTCTTTTGGGAAATATTAAGATAATCCAAATGCTTTTAACAGTGGAGTTGCAGTGAGGAGATGACTGGCCAGCAATTGGAAATATAATTGCAGTTGTTTCCGGATAGCCTTTACGTGGTTGCCAAATCTGGTCAGCTGGGGAAAGATGCCATTTTCTGGCTGCTTTGTGCCAAGGGGACTTCTTACTGCAACGGGAGCACGTAGGTCCCTCTCCCGAGTGATTTGATTCTCTCTGCCAACACCAACTGCCTTTTGCTTATGGAGCTAATATGTTGGTAGAAAATCAGTGGTGTTTTTAGAAGATCCAAACCCACATGTTCTGAATAATCTGAAAGTGAACGTGATCTTGTTCTGGCTTTTCTTTCTTCCTTTTTTTTTTATTTTTTAGCATGTTTATTTCACTGATGATTTTATTGTCAGCCTTGTCAAGATGAGCTGTGCTTGATTCTTCTGTCTCCTAACTCTGATAATGTGCCAGTTTGTCTTTTTCTGAGGTTTTGTGATGCCTTTTTGCTGCTGTTTCTGCTGTTTGTTGGGAACATGATAAAGCAGTTAATATCAGAGGTTACTGTTTGCCTCTTCAGCTTTTCCTCTCTCCAGACAATGTGCAAATTAAAAACCATTTATGTTTTCAATATTACAGTTGGTCAGAAATTCTCCGGAAAGGTTTTTTTCCCTGACAGAAAGCAATTTAATTTAGCGGTTGGTGAAGGACGCTGTAGTGTGGAGGCACTTGTACAGTCTCTGCAATCCGAAGTCATAGGTTGCTTCTGCTCGGTATCGAGCAACAAAAGCTGTATTACACGCAGGACCAGTCAAGCATTTTTTGCAAAGTGCTGCATCGTGCCACAGAAACGTGCCAGCTCAGACTGGCAGTAGGTCAGATGTAGCTACAACATGCTTGATTTGGTTAGGTAAATACCCCCTCGTTTCCTGATAATACGTCGCTTTTGTCAGATTTTCTGCTCGAAATGAGATGAGGCAGAGAATTGAAGCCTGTGCTTTGAACTAGGACGCCTGTGCTCCTCTCCTTGCTTAGGAGGCCTAGAGCTGGTTTCTGGTTCAAACCATCTGCTTTGAGTGTTGCGTTTGCAAGTCCAACAGCATCTTCTAGAATCATTTGCAGTATTGCCCCTTAGTAAAATACAGGTCTCGCTTGTTTTTTATAGCAAGGAGCTCTGTTAGGTGATTTGTCCAATCTGTGCCTTCTTTTTAAGCTTACCTGTTCCCAGACTTTTACCCAAAAAATATCTTGGTTGACAGGGTGGGCTTGGTGTCACTGAGAGTGACACCAAAGGATAGTAAGTGATCTCCAGGACTACCATCAGGTAGGTTGGATGGTGTTTTCAGACAAGTTGTCACCCAGCTATCGAAACTGGGTTTTTGCAATATGGGTAAGTGGAGAAGCTTTACTGGCTGAAGACTCTACTTGAACCCAGCAGTAATGTGTGGTTTTTATAGTAAAACTCACAAAGCTTAAAAGCAAAAGGGCTGGATTTTCAAAGGTGGTGGTGCTTAGCTGCCTTAATGGTTGGGGATGGAGTTGGAGTTCAGTATAAAGCCTGTTTCTAGTAACCCCCAGGGCTTTGATCCTCTGAAAGTTGAGCAATACCCTGGCTGCAGCATCACAAAGAACCCATACCCTCAGAAAACAAGGAGTTGGGTCCATTCTGCAAGTCAACAGGTTTCAAATTACTGGACACATGCTCTGTAAAGGTAACCTAGAACGAACTGGGTATCATTGTATTTTTTTTTTTTTTTTAGGTGGTTTTAAAACAGTCCTCTTGGCCTCAGTCTTCCTTAGAGGCAACTCACCAATCAACCTTTCACTCTTCAAAGAAAGTGTGTTAGAAGATCTTTATTTGATGTCAACTAATGCTCTGGGCAATGGGCATTGGACATCCTTCATTTTTTCAAACTTTGTGTTTGAAACTCCCGATACCCTTCACAGCTCTGTCCTCTTCTGTTCCCCAGGTTTTACTGTGTCAGATTGTTTCCCTCGGAGTTATTTCAGTTCCAGTAGAGATGTCCACCTGTTTGCTACTCCACTGAATGAGTTTCCTTTCCAATTCTTATGTCACCTTGACATGGGCTGCCGACTCCGTATCAATTCATTGTCTGTCCTCAAGTTGCAGCACTGTCACTTTGTTTTGGAGAAATCACTGAAAAAGGATAAAAGTATATGATTTTGAGACTATAAACCAGAAAACGGTACATACGAGTATAAAAGCCAATCACAAACACTTTAGAAAGGCCTGTCTGGTGGCTGTGCTGTGCTTTGCAGTATGCGGCACCTATATCATGAACAGTGATATAGGTGCTTATATATTTAGTTAATTGGAAGGACTGGGACGATAAGTGGCTTGCTGAGTTGTTTTCCCTTCCATACCTTGCTTGAGTTGGAGGTCGTGCCCGTAGTTTGAGATCTTCATGTTGGCCAGCATGTAGGAGCAAGCCAGCCTTCACCAGGTGGCTGGGCGCAGTGCTCTTTGTAAATATGTAATCACGTATACTGCTAAAGAAAGAATAGTTTTTCCTAGCCATAGCTAGCTCTCAGCTCTAGAAAGTCATTTGTAGCTGCTGGAGTTCATCCATTGTGCAGAGCTATACCTCAACATTTTTGATGCTGTAAATTGTAATTTTGCTATGTAAAGTGTAAAAATGTAGCATTAACCTCAGGTGTTCTCTTTGCTGTGCAGTTGTGCCGGTAAGTTGGCAGCATACGTCCTCCCTGCGGCAGTTGTTTTACTGAGCACACCTATTCTCACAGTGAAAGAAATAAGCTCCTTGTCTCCTCTAAGTATACATGAGTCCTCCTGGGTGTTGGTTGTGGGATTTTTTTGTTTATCTGTTCTATGACAAAACTCAAGGACTTACTCAATTTTCACAACATCTTCCTCTCCTGGTCCTCTGTGCTCTGTCCAAATCATGCCAAACACTAATGGAGAGGGAAAGATCATAAATTCTTCTTGGCTTGAACATCTGCGGAGTCGACCTCCTGGAAGTTGTGCAGCTCTGCTCCCCACAGAGGAAAGTTCTGATGGCAAAACTTCGGGCAAGGAAGAAAATAGTTTTGCTCTTTAAATGCCATTATAAAAACCAGATGATTTTAGTGAATGGGTGGAGTGTCACACTGTGCGTGCATTTATCATTGTAAATGTTATGTCTGAAAGGCTTTGAAATGCTTTCAGAACTTGCGATTTTGGGCACTGAAGCAGATCACTTTTATTATAACCCTCTTGTTATACTCAGTAGGGTTGGTCAAATGGTGGTTTTCCCTGTTGATTTAAGTGATTTCTTACAGAGGCCTTCAAGTTCCAGAATAACATTTTGTGCAACCTTGATAATTACTTTATTATTAACTCTAAGGATAGACTCCCTTGTCTACCTCCTCTTTCAGAAGTGAATCATGTTCTGATATTTAGAATGACCCTATGCTGGGATCTCAGATCTCCTTTCCAGCTGGACTTGTAGGCGGGAAGCCAAAACTTCCATGATTTCTAAGTATCATCAGGTTAGATTAATAAAGGAAAACTACTTAACTACCAATATAAAGACGGAGAGTTAGCTATACCTTTGAAAAGACTTGTCAGCTACTAACAAGGTAGTTGAACTGGACTTGCTTATTTTTTAGGTTACCTTTGGTATATTGTCCTCTGAGTACCGTATGCAGAACGATTCGTCCTTGTGCACACCGTTTGCTGGAGGGGGTTCAGCAAAATCTTAGCTGACAAGTTGGCCACCTCAGTAGATGTCTCCGGAGGTAAACCAAAGACTCGGTTTCCATCTGTGAGCCTAAGCAGCTGTGGAGGTCACTGAGTGTCTCTAAGTAATTTTTAAGGGTTTTATAGTCAGAATAAGGAAGGTGAACTGCCTGAACTCCTGTCTTGCAATTCTTTTCTCTTTCTCTTTAGGCAATACAGTAGCAGTCAGTGGCCGTGGGGTTGGAATTGTTTCCAGCCACAAAGCAAACACTCAACGTTTCTGCAGCACTGAGAGAGCACTCTCCATGACAGTACTCCTGTGAGGGAGTTGAGTCTAATTATTTTAAATGACTGAAGTGGGTCAAAGAGCTTGTGTCCAACTTTTCAAGTGACTTAGCAGCCACTATTCTTCATAGAATTTGAGGAGCCAAATGTCCAAACTGCTTACAAAGGCGAGGAAGATATCCTGTCTCTATATCCTTGGCATTTAACAGATGCTCAGTTCTACCGCTCACCCATAGCTTTATAAAACCTCCCAGCCTGCATATTCTGTCTGATGCTTCTTTTCTTGTGTTGTTTATAACAAAAACCTGCAGTCTTTTGATTTATAACTCCATGTGTTAATGATGGGAACTCTCGGGGAGAAATTCCCTCTTTGCTTTTCTGCCTTTTCTGGGGAAAAGTAATAAATGCTTGTCAGCCTAACAAGATGTGAGGTATCTCCCATGTTTTGCAACATTTAATTCCTATGGTATCTTTAGAACTGCACTTTGTTCTGCTAACCAGAATTTCTCAAGTATTTTATCTGATCATTTTGTGATATGTCTTGTCTAACCTTTCAGACTCGTTTTTTGGCTTGAGGCATTGTTTTTTGGTCATGAGCTGCTTTGTTTCTCTACCAGCTAGGCACTGAGTTAGATCTAGAGGATGCTGTTGGTGCTTTGAGGTGGGTGTACCTGAACCTCTCGCTGCAGCAAGCTTACAAAAGAAAATGAGAATGGCTTTTGAATTCAAAAAGCTTTATTAGAATGTCAGTTAGAATACTTAATTATCTTAATTAGAATTCAAAGCAATGAAGAGAATTCTTAAATATTTAAGCGCTCTCTGCCCTTGCCCATTAAGTTTTCCTGTGCAGGTCTTTTCCTCCAGGACTTAAGTCAACCCAGCTGTGTTTTGATGGACTGTTGCAAGCTCTGAGCAGTCCCCTCTCATCCACAGAGTTGTTGCCATGGGAAGTCCGCTCACTGCCCTTCTCCGCAGTTTTTTTCGCCTCTCTGCAACCCCGCCTAGTCTTTCCTTGCCAAGTTTTCGCTCTCGGCCCCTTCTGCTGCCAGCCCACCCTCCACTCGTGAAGCTCTCTTCTCTGTAAGCTTGGTCACAGGCAGCCCAGGAACCGTCATCCTTTGCTGCGCTGTGCCCTGCCCACCCTGATCACTCTCCTCTTAACCGTGCCAGCCGAGGAACCGCCAGTCGCAGAGGCCCAGCGAAGGCTGGTGCAGGTTTGTACGGCTCTTCTCGCCCGACACCCGCCCAAGCTTTCCTGCTTAGCCTGTGCTTGCTCGGGGCTGGAGAAGTCTTTCTGTCCCAGAGAGGAAAGCCTGCCACAGCAGAAGTTCAGTCCTCCAGCACTAAATAGAGAGTGCACGAGCCCTCTGAGCTCAACAGAGCAGGAATATTTCTGTAGGAGAGAATTTTTCATAAGCAAGGTGAAAAAATCCATCAGTCTTTGCAGGTTTGGTGCCCGAGATTAAAAATATTACTAACACCTGTTAGTAATGCGTTTCATGCAGGGTTGGCACTGTACAAACAACTCTTTCCATGTCTGGTTTCCTTTTTTCTTTTAAATCACATTTCTTTAAGTTTATTCAGATTTTAGGGTTGGTTTTTTTTTGCATACGCAGATATGGAATGATGCTTTTATGTCTGTTCAGAAGTACTGAACTCAGTGTTGATTCTCTCTGAGTTTCTGTGCATGATACCAAATATTTTTGTCTCTTCAAGTTAGACGAACCTGTCGCTCTGCAACAAGTGTATTAATTCACCTTGAAAAACAGGCTTTATTTTTTATGGGATTTATTTAATTCTGTAAAGATGTTGTTTAAAAGCATGTATTTGAAATGAGATTTTTATTGTAACTGCTCCAGGAGGCTCAAATACCTCATAGCCTTGACATCTGGAGTCTTCCAGAAGAAGCCAAGTGGGCTCTGTGTTTGAAGTGGCAGCACAATGCAAAGACGTAGCAAAAGGGAAATGAATTGTATTAATTCTAACAAACTTCAAGAAACTTATTATATCTCTGAAAGTCTTTACAGCTTTGGTTCAGAGGTGTCAGATATAAAGGAGCAATTGAAATCAAGGACAAAGATGCCAACAAAGGCTTGTGGAAGATGTAGGACCCAGACCTCCTATGAAAGTGAGACTTCTTCACTCAGGCTTCTTTCAGAGAAATAACAATAATAATAATAAAAAAGCACTTGGCAACATCTCTGAACACAAAGGCTGAACAAGTCTCTGGCCTCTGAGACTGAAAGGATTTTTTTTTTTTTTTCATTGAGAATTAAATGTAGTCACGGACAGTTGTCATACGAGGTGTTTCTGACTTTGGTCGCCTCGTAGGGTCACCGCTTGCCACTAGCCAGGCAGGATCTGGCTGTATGTACCCATTATATATGCATACATAGAAATTATTGACCTGCCTTTCCTACGAGTTTTCCCAGAAGTATTTGATGGGATTCTTGTGGACAATGAAAACATTCAAGAACATATCTATTATTTGGCTGTAAAATGGGAACAAATCAAGGGAACTTAGACATCTTCCAGTTCTCTGCTTCTAGTTGACTCATCTTAAAACTTAACAGCTGTAGTGCTCAAATGTTGTCTCAAATAAATTTCCAGAGAAGAGAGTGGATTTACCACTAACTTCCGAAGAGCCGCTCCCCACGTGCAGGTAAGTATACAGTGGCTTATTCTTTCTTTAAAACAGAGGAACAGAAAAGTGGTATCTTTTCACTGTGGAGTTAATGAGTTTACTCCTTTTAGTTACGTGGTTTGCAAAATTGAGGGTATGCATGTACTTCTCATACTGGTGTGTAAATGTTTTGGAAGAGAGTAAACCGTTAATCTGCCTTGGGAGTGCCATGCAGAGCTCCTCGGGAGCAGTTCTGGGCAGACCACCAGGCTGCTTTCCACATAGATGAGCCCTTACTTGTCCTTGACCTTGGACATTTGCTGTCCCATATCTGCAAACTACTTTGGAAATGTAATTAATGGCTGTTAGACTGGTGAGTTTGGGCTACATATTACAGGTCTTCAGTATTTTTTTTTTAATCCCAAACTCAAATCCTTTGGCTCAGTAAGTGTGTTAATATGAAAGACTCATGAAACTAAACTCTTGTTCCTCAAGCAAAGATCAGTTGAACTGAGACCCCTATGACAGAAGAGAATTGATAATTCTTTGGCTTCTAATTCTTTGTTGATAGAATCCCTTCCTGGATAGTCACCCTTCCTGGCTCCCAGAAGGATTTCCTTGTGTTTGCTTATGCTTGTATTGTGATCCTTCAAAAAAACCCAACCTATAAACCAACCCCAAACCAGTTTATTTTGTAAAAGTAGGTTCTGATCATTTGCTACCATCCCATTGATTTGTGAGCTACAGAGATTTTTACATGAACATCTAGAACATTAATAAAATATTAAATAATATTGAGCCAAGACTTTGTCCCTGGGGCAATCTGCTGGAAAAAGCCTCACTAACGTGATTACATAAAGTTGCCTTTTTATATCAGTGTTTACAATTTTAACATTAACATCTAACAATAAAGCTGTACCTGACACTTGGGATTTCTTTGTTTCAAGTTGCCTTCTTTATTATGCTTAATTCTTGAAGTTTATAAAGTTTTCATTGAATTCTGCAGTCTCTGTTATTACTTGTCTGTATTTTCAACCCGGCTGAAACTCTTCGCCATTTCCTGCTCTTCTTTTTATCATTTTTCTTTACTGAATTATTTGTTCCTTTTAACTAGATGGATGTTTTGCAGAGCATAACTTTTTATGTGTCTGCTGGGGTTTTCTTTTTGCTGTCAGGTGGAAGACCTTGAACAATTTACTGTTTATGTATCTCCCACTCAAAATGTAATGTTCCCAGTTAGGTATGCCAACAATTCCCTTATGCTCTGAAAAATTTCCCCTTTAAAAGTTCCCAATAAGCTTGTGTCGACCGCATGTCTGGCTACGCACAGTGAATCGCACCACGTCCCAATTCCCGGCACCGAGGCCAATGCTAATTTCTTGATAAATTATTTACTCCTGGGAATTTAAGCTAACCAAGCTGTCCCTTGATTTTGCAGCTGTGAAACTTTTTTTTTCCCCCCTCCAGAAACTCTAAATTTTGTTAGGTAGCCACAGGCTATGTCCAGCAATGCTTGCTCGTGATAGATTAGCTTTCCTTTCTCTACATTATAGACCAATTTTTAAAGAAAAATTCACTCTGTTGTCTCATGACGTTTGGTTGTGTGTCACAGATGCCAGTCTTGTACCGCTTATAACCGCTGACTATGCAAATGCCCAGGCGTCTGAATGTCAGAGGGCCTCGCCATAGGGTGGACTCTTGCCCATGAGGACCTGAATTAAAACTTGATGATTTTGAGAGGCAAACAGTATTAAAAGAATTTCCTACCTACCCAGGATTGTGAACCTGGGTAGAAGGTGACTTTTGGCTGGTAGAGTAGTGCTTGAAAGCCTTATATATGATATTAGAAAAAAAAAAATATCTGTAAATATTTTTAAAACAGTAGGTGCATGTATGGCTCAGCTAGCATTTATCTGAATCATTTTGCATTATAATTGCTGGGCTTATTTACATCCTCTTCCAGAGCTGTGAAAGCACTTGTAGACAATGGTGTTTGAAGCAACCACGCATGAAAGCACGCTGTGTTTCTGTACTAGGGGTGATGGCATGTGTGAGGACCTATAACCCCAATCAGTGTTTCAATGCAAACTACAGCCGTCGGTGCATTGTCCGGCTGCGTCTCTAGACCCTCTACAGCGTTCATTCCTCTAGGTGGGCACGGCTGAAAGCACTTATTCACCACTTTTCGCTGCTGCGGTTGCCCTTCTGTGCTTGGATGTAGGCACTCGTTCTTCCTTCTTCGGCTGGTTCTGGGAACAATCCCCTCAGCGTTTCCACCGAGTGGGTTGTGAGTGCTTGACCTTTCCACGTTGTCACAGAAACGCCCTGCGTTACATTTTGGGATTTTCCCTTTCTCTAAAACCCTTTCTGTAAAAGGTTTCATTGTATTTGCTAACCAGAGCTGTCTCAGCTTGCCATTGTAATGCACAGGCAGAGTTAATGATATTTGTACCGGGAAGCTTTTCTTATCCTCCTCATATTGCCAAAGGATTTATTATCTCTTACAGTCAATAGTTCGTAGACTTCTATTATGAATGTTTGTTGTTTAGAATTTGTCACCGAGGAAAGGCTAATTCCAGGCGTGGCACTGTAGATTTGCTATGTTGTGCAAAGCATAAATTATTTTTCATAATTATTAATATTGCTTTGGCGACAGCCCAAAGGCGAGTTATATCTGCTCATCTCCAAATGATCCTGTGAAGATGAGCAAGATTTGTAATGGCTTTGGTCAGTAGTTGCTTAACTGCTTTAAGCCATTTCAGAGCCCAGCCAAGGGATTTACATTTCCATAAACAGCTCCCACCTTCAGAAAGCATCTGAGCGTGAGGGGTCAGGAAGAACTGGGTGTCCCCACTGGCGTGTCCAGAGTTTCCAGCCCTGTTGCCAGCACAGGAATCAGTACAGCCTGGCTGGGAGCAGGGAAAGGACCCCAGGTGGTCACATATGAAAAGGACACAAAGCATTCCCACTCCTTCTAGATCACCTATTTCTCCTGGTAGTGTTGGGTGATACATTACAAATAATTCGTGGTTGTTAAAAACAGCAACAGTTTTTGGTCAGAAGTTTTTTTGAAGTAGTTTTGTTGGATATATTTGGCTGGAGAATTGAAAAAAAAAAAAATTCTACAGCCACAAAAGCAAGCTCCTTTTTTTTTTTTCTAAATGGATTTTTTTTCTTTCTTTCTTTTCGTCAGAGTTAGTGGAGGGTTGTTTTTTGTTTTAATTTTTAACCTTAACCTTAAATACTACCAAACTCAAGAAAGCCTTCTGTCATGGTTTAGCCCCAGCTAAGCACCACGCAGCCGCTCGCTCACTCCCCCTCCCGCAGTGGGATGGGGGAGAGAATTAGAAAAAAAACCTTGTGGGTTGAGATAAAAACAGTTTAACAGGACAGAAAGAGAGAAGGAAACAACAATGATAACAACAATGATAATACTGACAAAGGAATGTACAAGAACGAGTGGTGCCCAGTGCAGCAATTGCTCACCACCCGGCCATCGACAGCCCGTCCCCGAGCAGCGATTCCTGCCCCCCGGCCAACTCCAGTTTATGTGCTGAGCATGACATTATATGGTATGGAATGTCTTTTTGGCCAACCTGGGTCAGCTGTCCTGGCTGTGTCCCCCCCCAGCTCCCCGGGCACCCCCAGCCTCCTTGCTGGCAGCCCAGAATGAGAAGCTGGACTGTCCTTGACTGCTCAGCAACAACCCAAAACATCAGCACCTTACCAACAGTTTCTCATCCCAAATCCAAAACACAGCCTCACACCAGCTTCTGTGAAGAAAACCAGCTCTATCCTGGCTGAAACCAGGATACCTTCTAAATGAGGATTGCAGAACTGGAATACGGTTCGTAGACCTGCAGCTGAGCAGCCTTCACCTTTGCTGATGGGAACAACTGCGGCTTGTTCCTGCTCCTGAATGAACTCTGAAAGGTAACTATTTCCATGGGACAGTCCAAATAAAGAGATTTTTTTTGAGAGAGAGATCATGTCTAGATGCTCTTTTGGGAAGACTGGGTGATAATTTGGCTACTGGGAAACGAAACCATTAGGAATGATAGCAACCACCTTTGGAGAGCAGACTGTGTTGCATTGACTTGACGTACACGCTTCACCTTTTCGCCATTGCACGTCTTTGGAAGTACCTGGTAGGCAGCCCAGGTCCCAGAGATCCTGAAGAGGGGAGCAGATGGAGAATGTGTGGCATTTATGGCATAGGAGGAAAAGCAGGTGTTGCTGCAGGTCTTATGGTGGGAAATGTACCTGGGAGAACATTTTCCAAGTGTCCCAGGGATGCCAGATGTCCTGTATAAATTAGTTGGAGGTTGGAGAATACCATGTGGTTGAGGAAGAATGGCTTGCTTTGGAGATTACAAAACATTTAAAGCTTCACACTACCCCAGGAGAAAGTCCTGGGAAGAATATGCTTTAATACTGCCAAAGTAGGGGAAGATACCTCGGCAGTTGCTTTCAGGATCCATCCCCAGGGACAAGCCACGTGGTTAGAGTAGTTAGCAATGCAAGTCCTCTCCTGTGCCAGCAGGATGACAGAGATCCCCAGGAGTCTAAGGCTGGGTCTGGCTTTCTGGTGGGGAGGAATAGGAATATTTGCAGTCCGTCTGCTTACACATGCAGCAAAACTGAACTGACTCAGTGGAGCTGTGTTACGTACCACAAGCTGCTCGTAAGGCGCGCTGCTCGGAGAAAGCACCTTCCCGGCAAGTGTAGCAGCACCATCATCCTTCAGGAGCTACATGAAAGCAAAAGCTGGTAGGACTAAAACCACCTGCCCAATAAATAGAAGGAGGAATCTTGCGCTGGGTCTGATGGACAGCCCAGGAAAGGGGGAGGCTGTAATTGCTCTGGCCCACCTGGTTTGGTTTTTCAGACCTTTGAAAGGAGTTTCCTTTGGAGACATCGACCCTAACGTTTATATATGTTATCATCTGGTGTTCTGGCTTATAATTGTTCCCAGTAACTCAAGGATGACTCCAGCATGGCCCCCGGGTGCGTTCCCCTCTGGAGAAGCCCCGCGGCTGAAGGCAGGTTTGCGGCTCTCGGGGAGCTCAGCGTGCTCCTTCATAGCAGCCCACCCGAGGCCCAGGTGCTTTCTGTTCTTCCCCGCGTCACCGCGGATTTGAGGACATGGTTTATTTTCCCTGGTGAAATAGATTGACCGTGTTTGACATTTAAATTGTCATCCAGAATTAACCTGCCACTGAGATAACGGGAGAAGGACGGAGTAGCTTTCTCTTCCAGCTGTTTTCCCCACTCTGGGTTTTCCTCCAGAGACCTCGGTTTCCTCTCTGTACCCTTCTTCCTCTCCAACTTTGCATCAAGCTGCACCGCAAGAGCAGCAGTTCCTATATGAACATTCAGTTAGTCCCATGTTTAAATCCTGCCGCTGTGACCTGGTGAATTATGCAAGGGGCTGGGTACCAGAAATCAATTGAGCTCTAATTCCCAGCCCTGGCATCGGCGCTCTCTGCACATTGCTGTGGGCAAGTGACTTCAGCACGTTCTTTCTCTCTCCATTTCTTGCCTATAAATTGCACTTGCTAACATTAGGTGACGCAGCAACACCACAGATGTAGTGAGATATTTGGGTAAAAATGTGAAGAATTACAGCAGCATAGCCTGCTTTAACACTGTGTGCTGGGATCTTCGAATAAGATGTTTATTTAAAAATGCATCCATAGCAAAACATTTACCAAACTTACGGGATGATTCAGGCTTTGTCTAACTTGTATCAAAGATAGAAGGTCTAGGGAAAATATTTCAAATTACCATACGAAAGACAGTTTAAGATGAAGAAAAGGTTACAAGACAGTCAAATACACAGTAATTTTCTATCCCAAAATGCTAGCGCTAAATTATCGCTCACATGCAGTCCAGCACAGTGGCAATTCAGAACCACAGGGGTCCTTATCTCCCATGGCTCATGCAGAAATTACTGCATATGTTGTCGTCAAGAACAGACTGAATCCAGTCCGAGACACTGCGCTCATCTGCATCAATGAGAAGGGTGCCATCGCATGCAGGGACTTACGATTTTTGTTAGGTTTCTCTTTGACCTTGTATGAAATGTTTTTGAGAATGGCTTTGTAAAAACCCGGCACCCAGTCTACCACGCTCTTTAGCAGTGAATTTGTAATGCAAAGCAATTTTAAGTATGATGGAGGAAAAAATAAGTATTGTGACAGTTTACAAGCCTTTCAGGTTGGTTTATTAGAAACATTGGCTGAATGCTTTGTCTCCTATTGCTACCTCTTGCTACCAACCTGGTGCTTCCCATCACACCGTGCTTCAAGTTAATCATTACGCTTTGGAGTTATTATGCACTAATGGATGAACACGAGCAATTTGTGGTAGGAATATTTATTTTATTTTATTTAGAAGGCTACTGGAAAAAATCTAATTGGAATCAGTGTTTCCTGAATGGTTTACAGTATCATCCGAGACAAATTTCTCTTCAGCTGTTCTCCAGCATGGTGTTTTCATGGTGCAACATTTGTACCATGTGGGAGAGTTAAAATGTGAGCTCATGAAAGGCAAAGTCTTCAAGCTGTTTAGGTGGCTGCATAGAACATCCGGAAAAAAGTACAGGGCAAGGAGGGAAGAATTAATTAGGTGGTTTAGATACCCTTAATTTTAATTAAAGAGGGTAGCACTGAAATTGGAAATGTATTTCACCTGATAGCTTCCCTCTAACGAAGCATCCTTGGCGTGGCTTCTGGGGATCTGAGTTTGCTGCCTACTTGGCTGAAATCAACAGTTTATTATTGACTTCAACAACATTTGGCCTCTTAATGCTACCTTGGTTAAGTCAAGCTGTTTGCACATCCTTTCCTTTCAGCCCTTAGTAGAAACTTTGCTTTATGCGAACGTAAAATCGTTCGCCATGAGGTGATTCATGGGTACGATATATAACGCTCTCTTTGGTCTCTGAATGTTTCAGCCAACGGATAAATAATCAAGAACCTTGAATGTTCCTTTCTGTCTGTCTTTCTCCTCGGAGCGCTTTGTTTGACTAGCGGTAATTTATTGGTGAGTGCATTAAAAGCCAATCACTGTAATGTCATGAACATGAATTACCGCAGTACGGTCTGTCACTTGGTGGCTTTTTCAATGCCAGGCATCAGACTAATCCCAGGGTGGAGTGTGTTTGTGGTTTTTTTGTTGTTGTCGTTTCGCTCCTCGGGATTTTTAAGTGTCTTAATTAAATATTGAGACTGAAAAATGAAAGTTTTAAACCTTTTTCCAAAAATTAAGTGCCATTCATGATGAGGGCTTTTTGGGTTGTTGTTGGGCGGGGGGAATAGCCCCTTTTTTCTTTCCCCGACCTTATAAGCTTAAGTCCAAACTTTTCAACCTTGATACCTTTATTATCATTATTTTCTGTTTGCTCAGGTGAAGGTGAATGCAATGAACGTCTGTGGAGCCAGGTCCTTGAAGGATAGCTCTGCAAACTGGGATTTTCTCTTGGAAGGTCAGAGTCGCAGAATCTCTGCCTAGGTTGGCCTCCCCTCTTTTCCCTGCTGGCAACGACTGCATGTCAAATGATTGCACTCTTGAACCGTGAACTCCAAGGCCTGTGTTCCCACTGCTGCTTGGCAGGAAGAAGTGATTTTCTGTATGGAATTAAATAGCCTTCTCTCTTCCTCTGATTTTAAAAGTATTTTTTAAAAGACTTTTTCACCCCACAGCTTCTGAAGCTAGCACTACTCCCTGCAAGGCTGGCAGCCTCTGAAAACAATTAGAAAGGGACCCTCGAAGGCAGGATCTTGACAGTCTTGCAAGAGACATAATTTTAATCTCGTAGAAAGACTTGGCACAGTGGGTAAAAACAGGCTTTGTCCCTGGGATGAAAAATGATGGGTTTAAAGCCAAATTCTATCTTACAGCGATTATGGAACAGGCTAAAGTGCAACGGAAAGCACGCCTAAATTGGCTGTCTTAATCCATGGCCTAATAGGCTCTAAAATGCTGGGGACAGGAGAAATCCTCCATTTGAGCGTCATCTGCATGCATGTCCTGACCACCTTGACCTGGCTTACATTTTTGCAGGAGCAAAGCTGGGGACTGGAGGTCTCCATGGCTCAGCTCCCCAGTAGCCTCTCCTTCCTCCCGCTTGACCTTGGCCCGCGGCCCTTCCTGGCACCTGTGGATGTCCAGCACATGCAAACACGCATCTTCGCCGCCCACTTGCTTCTAAGCCTCTCCGTTTTGGAGGCAGATGTCTTTAGGTAGGACATCTCATCCTCCCGTCTCCTCATGATCTGCATGTTTGTGCGGGGTTTGCGTGGGCAGGTTTTGGTAACAGG
>NW_010560593.1:404-664 GCF_000687285.1 Phaethon lepturus | reverse complement strand
CCAAGAGGAGCAGCGAGCCCGCGGGGGAGCGGGCGCCTGCCCCGAGCCTGCGCCGCGGTGGCCGGTTTCCCCTTACGGCCGCATTTTGTCCCTGGGTTTTGCTGCAGGTTGCGCTGACGTGCGCCCAGATCTGGTGGACCACGGAAGTCGGCATTGCCTTTTCAAGGCTGGAGGAAGGCTATGAGAACGCAATGAAGGAGTACAACAAAAAGCAGGTTGGCGTCGCTCGGGCCCGACCCGGAGCTCTCCTGCAGCCCCTC
>NW_010560593.1:0-301 GCF_000687285.1 Phaethon lepturus | reverse complement strand
CAAAGTGTGATGTAATTTTTCTGTTTGTTATTTCTTTCCTTCCTCAGATCACTCAGCTAAATGCACTAATTTCACTACTCATTGGAAACCTAGCTGCTGGAGACAGGATGAAGATCATGACCATCTGTACCATTGATGTCCACGCCAGGGATGTTGTGGCCAAAATGATCCTTGCAAAGGTATTCGTTATAAGAGGATATTTTTACTGCTTTGTTTCTTGGCACTTCCGAGCAACGCTTTTCCTGTTATTTTATTACTTTCCAATATTTTCCAAGTATCCCAGTATTTCTGTGAGGGAAGC
>NW_010560592.1:0-308 GCF_000687285.1 Phaethon lepturus | reverse complement strand
AACAGCCTGAGGGGAGCAGGGAGGGCGCCGGCCCGTCCCCTTTTAAAAGGCAGCACAGGCTGCGGCACGGGAGCGTCACCGCCCCGCTCTCGCGAGCGCGTTCCTCTGCTGACCTCACCGACTGACTAGAAATCCCAGCTGGCGCCTCAAGGGAGCTTATTTTGGGTGGGTTTGGGGCTTTTTTTAAGCACAAGCTTCAGCAGTTTTGCTCCCTCTCCCGCCCTCCAGCGAGAAACCCGCCGTTAGAGACGTGGCAGGAGTCAGCAGCTCCGCCCCTTCGTGTCGGCTTGAGCCGCAAAGTTCTCCCC
>NW_010560591.1:23611-23815 GCF_000687285.1 Phaethon lepturus | reverse complement strand
GCTCTTCCCATCAGTTTGCTGCTTCGTAGCTAGTTTTACCCGCCATTTGCTTCTTTCAAGTGCCCGTTGCGGTGCGGTACAACCAGGAACCTTACAAAACCTCTGTATCTTGTGGGGAGTAAAGTTTGGGAAGAAGAACTGGAAAGTCGCCTTTTTTTGGTTTGTTTTTTTTTTTTTTTTTTTTTTTTTTTCCTCTCTCCCTCG
>NW_010560591.1:21171-23497 GCF_000687285.1 Phaethon lepturus | reverse complement strand
TACACCCTGGCTCTGGTGACACCGAGCAGCCTGGAGAGGACTCAGGTCTGCGACGGGAATGCCACGTGAAGAGTCCTTTTTTGTTACGCGCTGACCACGCACCAGCCACGGAGCAGTCCCCGTGCCAGGCAGCGCGCAGCCTTGCGCTCCGCACGCCCGGGCGCACCAGGCATTATCTTCGGAGCTGCCGGACCGAGGCATTAGGCTCGTCTTCGTTCTTGCTCTTTGCTACCCGGCCGCCTATTTGTACGTCCTGGGTAGACACAGACTTTGTCCTTCTCGGTGCAGCTCCTCAGAGCAAAAACCTGAGCTCGGCCAGGGCTCCTGGGTGCTCCCGGAGTGTTCAGCAAAAGTCTACGATTTTGGTAACACGCGGCTGACGTATAAATGAATCACAGAATCACAGAAACACTAGGTTGGAAAGGACCTTCAAGATCATCAAGTCCAACCATTAATCCAGCGCCACCATGTCCCCTAGACCATGTCCTGAAGCACCACATCCACACGTTTCTTGAACACTTCCAGAGATGGCGACTCCACCACCTCCCTGGGCAGCCTGTTCCAATGCCTGACCACCCTCTCAGTGAAGAAATTTTTCCTAATATCCAATCTAAACCTCCCCTGGCGCAACTTGAAGCCATTTCCTCTTGTCCTATCGCTGGTTACTTGGGAGAAGAGGCCAACACCCTCGTCGCCACAACCCCCTTTCAGGTAGTTGTAGAGAGCGATAAGGTCTCCTCTCAGCCTCCTCTTCTCCAGACTAAACAACCCCAGCTCCCTCAGCCGCTCCTCATAAGACTTGTGCTCCAGACCCCTCACCAGCTCCGTTGCCCTTCTCTGGACACGCTCCAGACGTGGAGACGATGCAGCGGGAGGAGAGCGGAGACAAGGTAGCAGTGGAAATTAGTGTGCTCGCCTAAGTCAATAATCCCAGGGGTGTCCCAGGTGGCAGCCGTCCTAACTTCTAGATTTAATAACAGATGGAAAATAGTGCCTCCCCAACACTTCCCCTTAGGGGACCGGTATCGCTCAGGAAACCGTTTCTCAGTAATTAGCACCTGTGTCTTATAAAAATCAGCGCCTGCCACGGCGTCTCAAGCAGGGCAGTGGGAAGCTCTGCCGCATTTGCATTTTTCCCGGTATCAAAAGCACGCTCCAGACTACGCAGTCGGCTGAAGTTCCCGGGCTGAGCCTCCGGTGGGTCGTGCTGCACTGCCCGGCCCAAACAACACGAGAAGAACTTTGGCAGGTTTTCGGTGAGGCGACCGCAACCAAGTAACGTAATTACGGGCGCTTGAGAGGCTTGAGATTATTCTCGACTAGATCTGTGAATGCAGATCAATAGCAGATTACGGTCAGCTCCGTTGGATTTTCCAGTCTCTAGCAGTTGACAGTGGATAGGGAAACAAGAAGAGAGTTTTCAAGAGAACTGAGTGTCACTGGGAGGTACCACCAGCTGCAATTATTGATGACTGAGCGGGTAAATGCAAGCAAAGAACGTGTCCGCTACGCAGAACCACAGAGCAACCGCTCACGCCGTGTGCACCGACACGCCTGGATTCAACGCAGGAGGAGAGATCACCACTGGGATGGGTAGATGAGATTCATGTTTAGACTCACTCCTATTTATATTCAGAAATACCATTTAAAGTCTAGCTCAGGTGCAGATATGTACCATAACCTGAAAGGGGGTTGTGGTGAGGGGTTGGTCTCTTCTCCCAAGTAACCAGTGACAGGACGAGAGGAAACGGCCTCCAGTTACGCCAGAGGAGGTTTAGATTGGATAGTAGGGAAAATGTCTTCACTGAGAGGGTGGTCAAGCATTGGCACAGGCTGCTCAGGGAGGTGGTGGGGTCACCATCACTGGAGGTGTTCAAAAAACATGTGGATGTGGTGCTTCAGGACGTGGTTTAGTGGGCATGGGGGTGTTGGGTTGACGGTTGGACTTGATGATCTTAAAGGTCTTTTCCAACCTTAGTGATTCTGTGATTCTATAATCTCAAATCGCACCGAGGTTACAGTCGGAGGCTTTTTCAGCAAGAAAGGAGGACCGCAATATCGCCAACGAACTCTGAAACCTCTGCTCACACCTGCCGGCTCAGCTTTGCTAGGTGAAAGAAGAAGAATAACTGATGAGCATCAAGACTCACGGGAGCTGGCAGCTTGTAAACTAAGACAGTCGGCACGCTGGTAATCTGAGAATGGAATTTGAATAATAAACCTTTCCCCCCTCAACCACTTGTTTCACTTGCAAATCTTTAGCAACGCGCTCTGCAAGGGCAGAAGGATCTCGCCTTTTCCCGGGAGAACAGCCCTGACATCGAGC
>NW_010560591.1:7150-21161 GCF_000687285.1 Phaethon lepturus | reverse complement strand
AGCGCCAGGCAGCCCCGGACCCATCACTGAGGGTCAGGGTGACAATTAGGAACTGAGCAACGGCGATAAACTCTTTGTATAACCAACCTTCTCCACCCAGCTACCATGGCAGGTACCTAACTTCCTTCGTACATCTTCTGAGTAGTAGACTGCATCTATAGATGGCTTAATACCTCAGTAAATATGACACAACATGGGGTTTTTCCCCCCCTCTCAAGTAAACTTAACGGTAAAGAGATCTGCTAAAGTATTATACTCCATCCACCATTTGAATGAGGAGAAAAGGGATAGATTTTTAATGAGGTACTTAGTTTCCTGAACGAATCCCATTTTCTTCCAGCATTTTGATTACAGACACTTCTCTGATCCTAAAACATCTCCTGCTTCAAGAATTACTTAAAACTAGCCTTTGTGTATGGAAAGCGATTGATTCCTTTATTTTATTTTGCAAACCCAATTTTGCTCGCTCTGTGAAGAAGATCACACAAATTTTTATTTTGCTGTTTTGTCATTTTGTTGCTTCACAGGAGGAAAAAGAGGAATGTAATTATTTCGTGCTAGCGATTAAAACAACAGAAAAAAAATCCCTTTGTGGTAGGGCTACAAACTACCAGCTCATCAGAACAGCAACAGCTTTATGTCTACCACAACTGCTACTTTGACTTTGTTCATACAACCGCATCAGTGTTAAAGCAAGAGAGAAGACAGGATAATTATCTGAGAGGATCAGAGTTCGCAGCCAGCTCGTTTTTTTGGTTTTGGTTTTTTTTTTGTTTTTTGTTTTTTTTGTAGTGCCCCTTGCAAATTCAAACCCACCAATCTGCTGCGGCGTAAAATTTGCCGCGGCTCACGGCCGATGGCGAGTAACGGTCTCATGGGCTGCTCTAGCCAAAGGTCTAGGCAGTTCGGTTTAGGTCAGTCCACAGCGACAGCTATTTTGCCATGCGTTAAGTTTGTCACTAGCTGAATTTGAGAAGAAATCTACTGCAGGGCACCGGCTGATGGTCACCGAGAAGCCTTCAGTTCTGCTCTCTGCAGAACGTGGGGAAAAATCCTTCCTCGCGGGGCCCGTCTCCTCTGCCGAGGCGATGCCGGGCGCTCGAGGTTGACAACCCAACGGCCGCCATCGCAGACCGCGCTACATTTACGCTGACACCAAACTGGGCTCCCGCACTGAACCGGAGCCAACTTGACCGCTCGGCGACAGCACCACGTTTCGCTATTTGTAAAACCAGTACCTATTTTGCTACTTCAGCTGGAGAAGGGTCATTCTGAAGAGCAGGGAAGGGCAAAGTCTCCCACCGCTACGGGTTGGCACCCTGTCATTTCTGTGCTTGCACACAGCTGGTGCGTCCCAAGGCACACGCTGCCTCCGAGCTCCATCCACGCGACGGGCACCGCAGGGGATCGGGCCCACGGCTTCTTATCATCCAAGGGGAAGGGAAGAAAGACATCCAGCAAGCAGAGATGCAGGCTAACGAGACAGAAACTATTGCCTCGTGCTGCTTCCTTTGCCTTCAGCTGAAGCAGGATTGTGACCTACGAGATGATTTATTTATTTTTAAATCCACGTATTTCTAAAGATGAATGCTTTAAAAATAAAACCTTAGTGGAAAATCTGCATTAAAGGTATAATCCAGTAGCTTTGTGGTTCCTTATCCCATAAAGTTGCCATTGAAAAATGGGGCAGATAGTGTGAGCTTTTGTCATTTACATCTGCGACGACTTCAGGAAGCAAAGACTTTCATGTGAATCGTGTAAAAGGATCTTCTGCAAAACTCTGTGCCTGAGTGAGAATAAGAAAAAAAAGTCTCAACTCCACAGAGGGCATCATGTTAAAGAGATGTACGATATTGCCTGGCAAGTTTAAAACCCTCATGAGCCCTAATTTTAAGTTTGCTAAACCTTAAAAAGTTTTACCTTTATTTATGTCAGAGCTTTTTTCCTCCCTCCCTTTTGAATACAACCTCTGTTGGAGAATCCTAGTTTTCAAGATGGCAAAGTCAACGATTTAAAAAAGACTTACACAGAAGGAGCATACCAGCTTTTCTGCATTAAAATCATCCTCCTGCAAGCTACAGCATGTATTCAAACCCAAGCCACGTGACAAAAAAAAAGACGGGATTTTGAGAGATTGGCTTGAAAACTGAGATCCCTATGGTTGGAAACACAAGAGACGTTGGCTCTAAATTAGCATCACGCCGTTTGCATAATTTCCTCTTGACAACACCAGCTCCTATAACGTATCCAGCGTTCGTTGCTCCTGCCGTGAAGCTTTAAAACACCAGATGTAAACAGTAAATCTTCGTTTTCTCTTCCGGTAACTGGGGTTAGTGCAAACGACGCATCGCCAAACTCTGCTTCGGAGTCGGGAATAAACTCTTCCCCTCCTGCAGCAAGCGTTAAAGCACGCTCTGAACTTCCTGATTAGTATTATCCCTGATTAGGTTGCAGATAGTCCTCTGATTAAAGTGCTCTTGGCTATTTTAGAGCTTCACATAAATATACATGAATGTAAGAGACGAGAAAAGAGTAAACAGACAACAAAAGAGAGGCTGGCAGCTATCGCGCGGAGATCCCCGGGGCGAGGAGCCGGGTCCTGGGCGACAGAGATGTAGGACCCGAGTTGGGACGTGCCCCCGCGGGAAGGCTCGTGTTCTGCACGAACAGGGACCTGCCTGAGGCCACCGAGGGCTCCCGCCAGCCCCAGACTGAGCTTCACACGGTCGAGAGGGGCAGAGGTGTCACGAAGGAGCTATGGGTGTTTTGGGCTCAGCCCACCGTAGATGCAGAACACAGAAATACGTCCCCCACGTGGACTGGTGCTGCGTTCTGAGGTTTTAGATTCAGCTTTCCACCTCAGGATCAACACCTTGAGGCATTTCAAGTTTTTCATTCGGTACATTAGACCTTCTCTACCAAAACGCAAAGCTCCTCCATTTTCCTGCAAAAGTCCGTACTAAAACCAACCGTGTTTCCAGTTCTTGGATAGCAGGGGGAAGATCGAGGTGGCCCGGGGTACTACGATCGTACTTAATTCACCTCAGTGGGGTACAAACCCTTGTGATTTAGGCCCTGAAGTCCTCCCTCGCCATGAAGAAATGCGGATGAAGCTCTCGTGAGGGGGTCACTTTACCCCATACTAGCTGAGCTTCCCCCACCCCACCTTGCTCTTCAACGCCTGGCAGCGGCCAGAACCCAAGAGACAAGACCCCCGATGGGATCTAGGCCGGTAATTCTTACTCCTCCCATCCTTCAAAGACTTTTCACTATTATCTAAATCAGATAAAAAGGAAATGAAAAGCAAAACCATCTGGCACTTCCCAATACAATGGAGAAGCAACAACAGTGTAATCAAATTAAATCAATGACATCGCGCTCCTCTCCCCCTTTCCTGCCTCTTATTACTCTTCCAGCAGCGTCCGCGCGAAGAGGCGTTTCCATCGCGGATCCTCCACTGCCGTCACGCTGTCCGGTGAACGGCAGCCCGCTCCGCTGCTGCTGGTTGCCTTTTGATCTGAAAGCAAAAGAGCAAACACTCCTCACCCGCACTGCTGGTTTTCGTTTCAGGCGGCTTATTAGTAGAGGCTGTGGGCACAAACCTCCCTGCTCTCCTCCCTGACACCTGGAGAGCTCTTACCACTTGTTTTCTCTTGAGGCTTTTCATCCTGAATGCCTGTCTCTCATGGCGACCTTTATTCTCACCAGGTTTTTATTTTTATCTCTGCTTTCCCTCTGAGGCTTTGCTAAAGATGAAGGAGAACTTGTTCAGCTGTAACAGTGGGCAACCAGGCTTTCAACTCCCGAACAGCGATAGCCGGAACCGAAGGGACAAAAATAAGGCAGTTGCCCCCACGTTTCTGCAACGTGCGTACAGGGAAGAATGTGTGTCTTCAGAAGAAGACGCGAGCCCTCTTTGGCTGTTCAATAATAGAGTTTCTTCTTTAATTTACAGAGTAGAGCTTCACGCCACAATAGTGGAAGACGACTACCCCCGGCATAATTGATTGTCACTGTTAGGGCTTCACTGCGCTGTAAAAAGAGGTGCTCAATATCTCCAAACGTCAAACTGACAATGCCGAGCAACAGGCAATTAGGGTTTCTGTGAAATCTCAGTAGAGTTTCCTCTCCGCCGCTGAGGCTGCCCGTATCTTTTAGCGCTCATCTTTGATAATTGATAAACCATGACATTTTGAATTTAGGAAAAAGAATGCCAACATCCACCTTTTTCAGCCCAGCTCTGATGCTCTCGAGCAGAGTCAGAAAGTAAGAAGGCACCCGACATTTCTCAGGGAAGATGTTCCTTCGCGATCCTACACGGCAGGATGCGTCAGCACGCGCTAGAATGACAACCTGGCCAGAGAGACGGTCGCGTGGCCATTTAGCGATCAAAAGCTATCACGGTAACGAGAAATAAGGAATTAACTGTTTTCATGGCTTCCTCTGTGATCAGCACACATCACAACCTCCAGATAATCATCCCCACAGGTCTCCTGAAAGACCAGCAATCTGCATTTTGCGGACGGGGAAACCAGCTGGTGACCCCGTCAAAGTCATGAAGGGGTGCCCAGAGGACTGTGCCTCTGGGCGGGGAGGTCATACCCTGCGCACCGAGGCGTCCAGGATCCCGGCTCAGTATTAACAGCCTGCTGAGTCTTTGTTCTGACTCCATCAATTCAATGGCCATTTAATAATGTCCTGTTTTTGTAACGTGGATATGTGTCTACTGGGAACTGGACTGAGACTAAATCGTCTTATGCTGGCCCTGAACATCCATCATTTGGACTAGATATTAGGAAAAATGTCTTTACTGAGAGAGTGGTCAAACGTTGGCGCAGGCTGCCCAGGGATGTGGTGGAGTCACCATCCCCGGAGGTGTTCAAAAAACATGTGGATGTGGCACCTAGGGACATGGTTTAGTGGGCATGGGGGTGTTGGGTTGACGGTTCGACTTGATGATCTTAAAGGTCTTTTCCAACCTTAATGATTCTGTGATTAACTGTTTTTTACAGCCGGTAGTCATTTCTGGCCTAGGAGTGACTCACTCCCACTATCTATAAACCGAGGAAGAATTCTACAATTAAGAATAATTGCAATTAAGATGAGCAACAACAATACTGAAACCTGCCCACTTAAAGTTTGGTTGAAAAACCCACATGGCAGGCCCCTGGCTTTTTTTTTTTCTTAGAGGCAATCTTTTCCTACACACACTTAATTGTTACTGAAACCAGCTGGAACTGCACGTGCCGCTTGGTTTAAGAAATTATCTGAGATGTAGCTGATCCAAGTGACCGGGCCACTTGGTCTATCAGCTACGGGACCATGGGGAAGATGCACGTGGAGAGCTGGGGTGCGCGGGGAAGTGCTGAGGGGATAGCTGGAAAGCCAGGAGCGTCTCTAATCACTGCTCTTTAACTGCAGGCGTCCGATGCTCTTCGTCACACTACGTAGGGCACCTCTTCTCAGCTCTTCAAGATTAATGAGGAACAGGAACGGGCTCCCGGTTCAAACATGTTACGCTCTAGATCACAGTGTTCAGCCTGAGAACGTCCCCAGGTCGGTGTGACAGGCTGCATATTCAATTGCTCCTCTTGAAAGTATTTGCATCTTTGAAAGCAAATACATTGTGCACAGCAGGAGAAAAATCAAGTTTTCTGGCAAGACATGCACGCTTCATTCCATCAACGGAGGCAATTTCATCAGGAATGTCGGCCATTTATTGCAATATACACCTTCTCTGGGGCACTTTCTGGAGTACAATTCTATTAAATATCTCTTTCAGTCCCTGCCTCTCTAACTTTGTTAGTGACTATTCTCTATCTTTTTGTGACCACAGTTTAGTGCAGACAGAAAACAGAGCGCCCTGCGATTAGATAAAAGCTGAATCTGAAAGAAAAAAAGATAAATCTGGATAAGATAAAGAAAAACACGCATCGAGAGAAGGCGAATAAAGCCATTTGTTTGCACAAAAATACTCCGGGGTCAACTCGCGCAACCTGACGACCGTGTTGGGTAGCGCCAGAAGAGAAGCAGGTTCCATGTGCCTCAGTTTAACACGGTCTTTACTGCGGCAGCGTTTTCTTAACACCGGTCCTTTTCTTTCTACGTTGATGTGCATATTTGCTCCTCAGCCGTGAATAAATCTTCCTTTAGGAGTGGCTTCCATTCTTAGCAGCTTGCCCATGCCCTTGGCCCTTCAGCAAATGCCAGGCTTGTGGAGCGCGAGAGCGCGCAAGAAAGAGCACCGAGGAGCGCTCTGCAATGAAGATCTCACCTCCTCGCCACCAGGATGAGAACAGAGTCCTTCGCGGGAGGCCTCTGTGCCTCTTCAGCTCCACTTAAGCCCTTAAAACTACGCCTTCCAAAAGACCTTGCGTTTCTTCTCAGACGCCGAGCGGTGCTTAAGCACGCACAGGGCTTGCACTGATCCTCCACGCAAAACTGAATTTCACCCCCTAATAAAGGAAGGTCCACGGACTCATCTCCGTAACACCAGGGAAAAATCCAGGACAACCATCAATTACAAATTTGCATCCAAATTTTGGAGCTGCAGGACCAGAACCGAGCCCTTTAATCGTCACACAACTGCAGTGAGGGTATGTTAGCTTGAGTGTAAGCCACCGCATCGTATTTGCACATCTGTCTTTGAGCTAGACCTATAAATGGTTCTGATGCAACTAATAATTCAATACATTCATCAGAGTAAAAAAAAAAAAAGCATCGTCTTAATGGCTCCCTCCCAGTGATAATTATGTATTTAAATAGTTTTGTCAACCAAGAAATATTTTCTCTTCTCAAGGCATTATTTTGCTTCGTCTGGGAAAGAAACAAACTCATGGGCTGACATTTCTTTGATGAGCTACATAACATTGGCAGTATTTTGAAAATTGTCCGTTGTGGTGAAAGGTATCCTCATTTCTCCATTAAAAAAAACCCCAGAAAATAAAAAAACATCAGCATCAACAGATGGACAAGCCAGTGGGAGGATTTCCAAGAGCCACCTGAAATAAACTAAGCTGATAGAATTTGGCATTTCTATCAAAACAGATCTTGAGCAAAAGCTTCTAAATTCAGCGCGACATACATTTACATTTCTTTAGCAATTTTTTTTCACTCCGTTGCTGCACCTGAACAATAACGCATAAACAAAACAGAACATATCGTTATAGCCACAGTGGTACCCCGCGAAGCGATGGTCATCACGCAGCCCGCCCGCAACCAAGCCGATAGTCGGTCCGTTAAATATCGCGGTATCGCACTCTATTTGCCTGGTGGGTTGGGGAAGGTTGGGGATTCGCAGGGTTTGTATTTCGAACACCTTACACCCTCGTTTGACCATTTTGCCCTCCGAACGGGGGCGGCGACCCTTCCTCGATCGCCAGAGGAATCTCTCTTTTCCAAAACTGTTCTTGCTGAAGCGGACCGTACGGTATCTGAAGATGCTGGGTCCTGCCGTACCTCCCCGTAAAAATCACGACCTGCGCAGGGTATCGCGGGCTCCTTGCGTCTGGGACAGCCTGACTGCCAGCCGCTCAACCTCAAAGACTTGCTCATCTACGGAGAACAACCAAGCTCAAGACTCCCATTTCTTTTTTGATTAGGCCTTTCAAAGCATCCCTCAAGAATCAAAAGGGAAGAATATAACATTATTCTGTGGCAATTCCGACATAAAAGCTGCAATATTAGACTGTTTAAAACAAAAAGGGGGTTGCTCCCCCCCCTCCCCCCATTCTGGATTGAAAAGCACCTTATTATGAAGATAAGAAACCCCAACCGTCTCCTGATGATAATGACTCAGCCAGTTTATCATAACAAAATGTCAACGTCACCCATAGAATAATCATGCAAAAATACTTCAAAAACAGGGGAGGAAATAAAAAAAAGGAAAAAAAAAAAAAGTACCCAATTCTGGTATGGCTGTAGGGGTTGCTTATGAAAATGATGAAAGTCAGAGGCTTAAGTGATTAAATCGAATATATAGCTCATTCATTTGCAATTTGATTTTGACTACGGACAAGATGAGTGAAAACAAGAACGGGAGCGTCTGCATCATAATATTAATAAAACATAATTAGGAAAAGATTAGCATAGGAGAAAGAAAAGCATCTTAGTTCACCTTCCCTTAGCCTGCCAATGTGTCTCTTGCCGTTGATTATTGTTTTCAGAGAGCTGGTGTTTACAAAGGTTTGATTAGGTTGGAAGAATGCAAATTAAGAGGGAACTCGCTGACAACGTATTTCCCTCCGTGTGCAAGAAGATGCTTCTAAATCACAGCAAATACCACTGCAATATCCCTGGACTATCTAGAGAACATGGATGGTGCTGGCTGTTGTGTGTTTCCGTGCCCAAGTTCCCAGTTCAGGGAGGTTCACGGGCTTTTAAGGTCGTAGGCTCAGCCATTAAACATTGATTTTCTCCTGGAGTACTCCTGGAGATAAATTATCATTGCTCCCGATTTCCGGAGAGGGAAACCTGATGCCACGGCAGAGGAATTCTTCTGTCTCCTGACATATAGCGGGTCAAACGAAGAACAACGCACGTGTCTACGGACTCCCGGATCTACGCGTTGGCCGAGAAACTACCGACGGCACGCAGTTTCCAGCGCACGGCCCCGTGCAATGGGCAGCCGCGAAGAGGTTTCAGGCTCTTTCCGAAATGCTAAACAGGAGGAAACGGGGTGAGCAGCGCGGGAGACTCTGGCAGAGAAAGCTGCGCGGAAGGAGACACGGATATAGCGATGGGAAGAGGCCACGAAGCCAGGTCGGATGTGGCCGAGCTGAGCAAAGCAACCCTAGCAGGGAAAAGATAATGTATTTATTACAGAATATTAGAATAAAAACGAGGGGAAAGCATCTTGTGTTTTCCCTGTTTCCTCACGGGGAAAATACGCTTTTCCTGCCCGCATTTGTTTCAACACTAGTACACAATTTGCCTTTGGCAATACGGTTTAGTTTCCATTTAAAAGACCCTTTGTAGAACGAAAGGGGTTCCTGGGCTTCCTGTAGCCACTTGGGGGGGTCGGGGAGGAGGCGGCTTTCAAGTCGAACAACAGCCCCAGTGAACAATGAAAGGGGCTTTTTTCTACAGCGAGCTGCTCGAGTGGCGGGGCTGAAAATGATCTTGACTTGTGCGCAACGGCACGAACTCAAAAAAACCCCAACAACCCCCCACCTGACCGGCAAGGTGGTGGATAAAGGGTTTTGAGAACGGCAGTTCAGGTTCCTTTGTACGTCCAGGTTCCCCCTCTGCTCTAACACCCAATTCTTTATTCCAGGGGGGATTCAGCAAAATCTTCAAAGGGCAGGAAAAAGCGGCAAAAAAATTCTTCTTCAGACTCTACCCGACATCTTTTGTTACGCTCTAAAGGCACATAATGTGCAAAAATCATTTACTCTCTCTGCAACTGAGACTGGCAAACTGATAGCTCAGAAAGCAAGCCACTTGCACATTTTATTCATATAATATTTTTAAATTATATAAGCTCTGTTCGAGTCTCAACATGGAATATAGCCCGAGCCAGTCAAGGAAGAAATCTAGCTTTTTGTAACTGCTACCAATAACTCAGGCATTTGCTGCAGAGACGTGGTAATAAAGAACAAAAAATTGTTTATTTTTATACCTAATCTAGAGTACACATTTCCTTACAAAAAGGAAGATTAAAGTAGTTTATGCACCAAAACTGTTTACAAAGATTAACAGCCATCTTTGACCTCAGCCTAGAGAGCAAATTCAGGCCATTAAAATTAGAAATATGACCTTTACGGTACCTAGTCTGTTATGTCCTCCTTGTGACCCGCTGTAATAATGGTAAGCAATCATACGGGTAATTACTCGGTCCTCCATTCCACCACGTCTTCTCTTCTCCCGTCAAACACACGGCCAAGTTCTGTCCCTGCAATAAAACTGTGACGTGACGAAGAGTCCACCCACACTCCTACATGATGTCCTGGCGTTTTAAAATTCATCTCCCACAGCTATTATCACCTGGCTTGCATAACTCTTTTGGGCAGGCGCTTTGTATCAGCAGAACTGACTTGTGCTTCATCACACTGAATGCAAAAATAGATTTTTTTCTCCCTGGATTGTGCAGCGCTCTCATGAGTTTTTATATCACATGCAAAGAGCGATTCCCTTCCGTACGACACTTACGAGTAGCAATGTTTTAACTAGAAAGCTCGCTAGTGTTTGACATTTTTCCTCATAAGATTTATCATCATCATCTACAATTTTCCACTTCTGAGTGGGCTGCAGCTGATGCGTGAAGATCTGTTCTGCCTTTGTAATTCACCCTCACCAGGAAGCTGAAAAAACAGGCGAACTGAGCCATGGAGAAGCATCGCCGCCGTTTCTCCAGCCACTCGGACCCCCATCCCACCAGGCCCAGTGCCAGGAGGTACCCACCCCGCTTATGCAGCAGCACGACGGTTGCAAAATGGAGGGGAAAGTACCAGGCGTGTGTTATACTCTAGAGAATTGTCATCTTGAACGTTAAGAAAGGTTGGGCTTTAGAGAGGGAACGGCAAGTGAAGCTCTAGCGGGTTCATAACCGGTAATCCTTACCTGGTACCATTTTGATTTGGCCATCGTTGAGATTGCGCTTTCTTCGGTACGTGCTTAGGAAGCCATTAGCACGACAAAGCTCGGGCCAGCCCGAGGCCTAACACGAAGGAGGAACGGCTCCTGCCCGTGCTAATCCTAGGCAGGGGCAAAATGGAGCAATTAACCCTCCCGCACGCTAGGAAGGAAGGAAGGAAGGAATCAGGTGCTTCGTATCAGCCAGAATCTATCAGCACTGCAAGGTGTCTAAGTGAAGCGCGGCACAAATACAAGATACGCATCTGATGTACAACTCGGGGAAGACCGATAAACGCGTAAGGTTAGAAAACGTATAAAGCAAATTAACACACCTCTAGGAATTAACATAGAAAGGTTTGGGTGGGAAGGGACCTTTCAAGGTCTAGTCCAACCCCCTGCAGTGAGCAGGGACATCCCCGACTCAAGCAGGTTGCTCAGAGCCCCGTCCAACTTGACCTTGCAAAGAAGCAGCCTTTTGTCAGCCTTCGATGTTGGCAAGCGTTTCTGTTGGCCCCTATGCATCACGTAGACTGAAATACACATCCATATAGGAGCTTTAAAATATATGCTCTATGTTTTATGTACTGTCAGGATGACATTTGGGGTCCCCTCTGGAGGGCATTGACGCAGTCAGGATCCCCGCTCAGATATTCCTGGAACGCTTCAACACAGCCAGGTCTCGCCACGTAAGCCACCTCTGCAACTTGTTGGTTGCAAACCAACTCTCCTGCCCGTCAGCACCCCTCGGGTCCGTCCAGCAAAGCCGCAGTGAAGTAATGCTCCGTCACGGACCTCAAGCTGGCCTCAAAATTGGACCCAAAAGGGATCCCGGCATCTCCCCTCTTACGTGGCAGTAAAAGGCTGACTAGGAACCACCAAGGGCCTTGGCTTCCCTAGACTGCCTTGTGATACAGTCGTCACCATGACTACTCTACCTTTGTCCCCTGATCACGCAAACCAAAATGCCACGACGGAACGGACACCAGAGGCGAACCCCAAAGGGCTCCCACGCTTCTGGGCTGCAGAGGTGCTTTTGGATCAGCTGGAGCCTCTGCGGCAGAGCAGCGTGGCCAACCCTTCTGGGTTTAGCTGCGAAGGCTTCGCGCACCCGAGGGATGCACAGGGCTGTGAACTGCCCAGCTGTGAACAGTGGCAAAAATTAAATAAAAAAATTAGATGTTTTAGAAGCAGTTTATTCTGTTCAGCCAGTTTTCACACATTTTCACAGGCTACACAACCGTGTGGGCACACTAATGCCTGCACACACCAACAAGTGATATAAATGAGATGTTAGTGGAACGCTTAGTCATCAAATGATAACTTTTCGATATAAAACTTGCATACAAATTTAACAGGACAATTACTGTCAGGAACTTTACTGAAAGGGCCTAAATTTGTAACTGCTGCTATCTGTAAAAGAAATAAAAACATGATACAGCAGCTATTGTCACTGTCTTGCACGTGTCAGCTAAAGCCTAGTATTAGCAGTGAAAAATCACTTTATGTAGGGACGGGCTTAACGCAAGAGAGCAGGCAAGGTGGGGAGAGCAGCAATTCCAGGGTGCAAATCATAGAATCAAAGAATCATTAAGGTTGGAAAAGACCTTTAAGATCATCACGTCCAACCGTCAACCCAACACCTCCATGCCCCCAAGTGCCACGGCCACACGTTTTTGAACATCTCCAGGGATGGTGACTCCACCACCTCCCTGGGCAGCCTGTGCCAATGCTTGACCACCCTCTCAGTGAAGACATTTTTCCTAATCTCCAATCTAAACCTCCCCTGGCACAACTTGAGGCCATTTCCTCTTGTCCTGTCGCTGGTTACTTGGGAGAAGAGACCAACCCCCACCTCACCACAACCCCCTTTCAGGCAGTTGTAGAGAGCGATGAGGGCTCCCCTCAGCCTCCTCTTCTCCAGACTGAACACCCCCAGTTCCCTCAGCCGCTCCCCATCAGACTTGTGCTCCAGACCCCTCCCCAGCTCCGTTGCCCTTCTCTGGACGCACTCCAGCACCTCAACGCTCTTCTTGTCGTGAGGGGACCAACATTGAACACAGGGTTCAAGGCAAAAAAGTTTCAAGATCCAAACGTTAAGTCCACGTGGGCGATGGAGGTCTCAGCGCCAGGGAACAGAGGCACCGTTGGGCTCACCGAGGGCTTCGTCCCAACAGGCGCGGATGACGTTGCCCAAAATCACACCACACAATTAACAAGAGCTGCGACGGAGCAGGCAGGAAATATTAGAACAGGAGCTGAAACCCTAGCAACTCCAACGCTCTGGTTCCTTGTGTTACCCAGTAAGACAGAAGTTTACCTATAGCCCCAGAGGTAATAAAACACAGTGTCATCCATGAGATATGATAAATGAGCTCCCTTTTCCAGTAGCTGTGTTTCCAGTTGCTATATTTAATGAGAAATATGCCTCACTACACTTGTCTTATTTGCTGCTTCGCTCCGCTCGCATGCCTGTGCAAGGTGGAGAATCTGTTTGTTAACCCTCCTCTCCTCGAGCAGCGTCGCAGCCCTGATTTTGCTTGCAGCCAGCCAGCCGCGGGCTGCGACAGAGAAATCCCAACGCAGAGTGATCCCTGCTCAAAACCGAGAGGCTCACGTGGGACTCGGGGCGTGGGGACACCTCGCTGTAGGGAGAAGTGTCTTCTTTCTAAATCCCAGGGCAGGACATGATACTGGGACTTCCAGCCAGGCGAACAGGACATTTAGCAGCATCTAGTCGTACTCTCCTTTAGCCTAGAAAGGGATTTACATGCACGGGAACTCAACGGTAACACTTCATCGTCCCCCCCGCCAGCAGCAGGACACTAACAAGTGACAGAAATGATGGCCGTTAACTTTGGGCATTGTTTCCCGTTTAATGAGGTCTTACCATATGCCTAATTAATTAAAGACACACCAGTTGAGATCTGATGGATGATACCGCCTGTTGGGATGTATGTGCCGTTCTCGTATGTGCCGTTCCCTGTTGCAGAAGCAGAGCCGCAGCCAACGCCTACTTGACGCCGGACGATATTGCGTGACACCCCAGTGCAGCTTGTGGGGATCCCTGCCCAGCCTGAGCAGCAATGAACTACAGCTGCAGAAGAAAGAAGCTCATCCCAAGTGGTCTGAGTCCCTTGAAGACGGAGAGGAAGAAATGAAGAAATATAGAGGTCCTGCCCACCGGAGAGGAACACCCCGGGACAGCAACCTCCCTACCCACCATCGCATCACAACCTTCCTCTGAGCAATGAGGCAGGTGAAGGATGGATGATGGCAGCTTCACAGAGCCAGAGATGATTGATGGGCCTGAAGAGAAAGATGTGATTCCTTGATTAAACCAGAAACTAACTGATGGGCTTGGAGATGCAGATGATGGCTCTAAGCTTCTGACCAGCAACAATGAAAGGTGGGTGGATGGAGAGCCGGGAAACGCTGG
>NW_010560591.1:1958-7137 GCF_000687285.1 Phaethon lepturus | reverse complement strand
GTTCAGCAGAAAAGGGTAAAAGGAAACGAGAAACTTGGGTGTCACCGGTGTCAAATGCCAGTAGAAGACTAGAGTCAGCAGCACTTTTTCCAAACGCCCTGGGGGATCTGTTCTGGTCACATGAATAGACTGACCAAGGACTCTTCAAGGATGCTCAACGTTTCTCCGGTCTTCAGGTTACCAGAATTTATGGACCGTTCAGCACAGAGTCAGTAAGAGAGAGTGACGGGAGGAAGGCTGGCAAGACGCGTGCTGGGTTTCAGAGTGCCAAGGGTGTCGGAGGGGAGGGACAAGTTTACAGCCAAAGCTAAGCCCGAAAAGGCTTCTCTGCCCATCTTACTTCCCACACGTTAGTAGAAAATGGATTTCAAAAGAAATTCTGCACGCTTACTTACAGTTAGGTAATCGCTCCGACTCTCTAACGAGCCAGGGTCTCTGTCTCAGCACACAGGAATTACGTCCATTTTCACCATTTCCTCCCTAACTTACACAAAAACATCATCTGCAACAATTTTTTTCTACTCCTCTCCATGTCAGAACCAAATGACCTCGCACAACGAAGCCCTTCTTGCCCGTTTGCTCTTAAGGCAGCGGTGCCTAGAAGCACGAGGTCAGAACTGAAGTCTAACCACGGTACCTGCTGTTTCCAAGCACAGGAATCATCCTGCTCCGCCAGCCAGGCACTTGGCTGGGGTGCTGGAGGCTCAAATTTTTAGTCTGCCACAGCATCCCCTTGGCAAAGCATTTAGCCTCCTCACGCCCAGTTAGAAACTGAGAGTCATCTCTTTTTCCATGAGAATCTCTCTGATTGAATGAGCCTCCTTGAGCTGGTACGGCAGCCTGCACAACAGCATCCTGATCTTTGACACACACGAAAACATAAATATTAAGCTAAATTATCGCTTCATTCATTAATGCACTGCGTCCAGAAAACTTCCTGCAATTTCTGCTAAAGAAAGTCCAGTGTGCTTTTATAGCTCTCATCATTTATCCCCAATGGCTGTAATTTTGAAATTATTAACAAAGTTGGTGCAAAAATAAGGATTTATAAAAGTCTCACTTGAGTTCAGTCACAAATTTGGCTCCAAGAAACTTAAATTTAGGTCTAAGACAGATAGTCTACAAAAGCTTTTGGAAACCTCAATGGGGGGAAAATCCATTAGGAACTCAGAATTAATCTCAACAATCTCACCTATTGATTTTTCGCCTTTTATCAATTGAACTTCTTGTTGCTGAATAACTCATTTACAGGTAATAGACTGAAATAACAAAGTCCTACGCAGTTATAATTGACACCATTTCCTAGAACATGTTCATCAGAAATTATTGGTCTAATAACGATTTTTCAGATACCAGGATAGGCTAAACAAACTCCAGGCTGCCGCACAGCAGCAGAAACCTTAATTAAATGTCATTTCAGACATCAGGCTCCAGCACCTTTCTTCTCTACCCTCTTTAAAAAGAGGGCAGACCCCTTCTGACCCACGTGCACGGGAAAAAATGACCAACTGCAACTCATATTGTAACAGAGAAATCGCACTTTTTAACCCAGAGTTCGCACAAACATGATCCGTCTTCTGTTAAACCCCATTTTGGACAGCTGTAAATAGCAAAGGCTGGAGAAGAAATTTAAGATCTACGGGTAACAAACCACGGAAGCGATCAGGAGCCACCTCCTCGCGGCTCAGCCCGCAAGCGCGGCGCACACGCAGCAACGCGTGAGCGAAGGCTGCAGCCTGCTGCCCTTTTCCTGCTCAGGGTCGTAAGGAAGAGGCTCCACGAAGAGGCACTGCGGGGGGTTGGACTAGACCTTGCAAGGTCCCTTCCCACCCAAACCCTGCCGTGATTCCATGATTCAGGTCCTTCTCCAGAGCAGCCTGGATCTTCTACCTGTCTGTTGAGGTATCCACGTTACCCCCACCATCACAGCTGCGTCTCTCTGGTACCTCCTGCGTGGTGCTCCCAAGTACATCATCCACAAACCATCCATCAGCGCTTCACGCACTCCCAAAAGTCCTTTGACTTTTCCACAGAAACAGGACCAGACAGCAGAGAGCAGCCACCCTCCCCGGAACAGCGAGGCTCGTGGGTCGCCCAGCCCTGCTGACACCGACGGGCTCCTAATTTGCCGGGGAGAGCCTGCGCGTGGCTGGGAAGAGCGAGAGCTCGCAGAGGGAGGGAAACAAACGTAGTGGCAAAAATGAACCTTACTTAATATGCCATGAAAACCTGCTGTGCTGTCCTGCGTGCGGGAGGGGAAGAGGGTCGTCTCTTCCGCTGTTTTCTCCCCTCGCAGGTTACGGTGAGTGGGGGAACTTGTCGAGTCTCCTTATTTCCTTACTTCTTGTTCTGCGACTGATTTGTTCCCCGTGGCGCGAGGCAGAGCGCGTGTGTTACAGAGGTCATCGCTGCATCCCAGGTGCTTTCCGGACTCTTCATCGCTCTATTATTTCCACTGCCGTAGGGTCTCGAAGCCCAGGACAAGATTATAGCGCATTTGTAAGCACTCTGTGCCGGCACAGTGAGAACTTCCATTACCCCAAGGAGCTCTACAGCTTCGATTATACAGAAGACAAAGGGTCGAAGAAGGAATCAGAACTATTATAGCCATTTCCCCTCAGAACGGGAAACTAAGGCACAGAGAAGCTCGGTGTCCTGACACCAAGGCTTTGAGAAGACACAGAGCAAGCAAGCAAAGCTTCACCCCAAAGAGCCACTTCAGTCCTTCAACCTGCGACAAGCCGGAGCGAGGGGACGCAGCAGACGATGAGAACAAGTACCTCAGTAAGAGAAACCGCCAGCGACCACTGGCCTTGCTTTATTTGGAAATGCCCTGAAAAATGCAAATTTCCCTGAACTGCAGCCACCTACCACCTACGTTCTCCGATCCCAAAACTCTCCGCTCTCCTTCCGTAAGCCATCACAGCCCGAGGGAAGAGGAGCCAGAAGAGCCTGAGTGGAACCTCATCACTTCTTTCCTGTTCCATTCCAGAAATGCGCACGGATTTAATGAGCAACATCTACTTCTGAGTTTCCAAACTTTTTTTGCAGAATATTGAGCGGAGCATTCGGAATTCATTACGCTGGTGAGAGCAGCGTTGTACAAGCCCGCTTCCACGTCCATCGTCACAAGGATAGAGCCTGCCAACGTGAAACCAGCGGCAGATCGGAGAGTCAGGTGAAGCAGGTGGCCAGGCCTATAATTAATCCATATACGTTCTGGCTCCGGCTGCACGCCAACAACCTCAACCGAAACTAATACGTGAGCAGCCAGAGTTGCACTGGAAATCGTCAAGCATCAAGACCCAGGGAAGTAACGAAATCCTTCGGGGGTCCGTTTCAAAGCTGGTCTCTGAAAGAGTTTGCTGCTGCTTCCGCGCTCCAGGGTACGGGAACGGCGTCGGGGAAGATCCGGGTTAACGTGAGTTTTTAAATATGGCCAACACCTGTGTTGATCCTTGAAAAGAACCTCCCCGGGCTGCCTCAAACGCGACGGCAAGTCTACATCCCGCTGGTTTTGACTGGTGGGAGCACTGAAGGCTGGTCTGTTGGAGAATCTAGATTGCCGTTCCCAAGGTCTACGTCTCGAACCTGTGGGCGCAGGCTGCAGGGACCGTCCTCGGAAGTCACACGCAGGCAAAGGGACAGCAATAAGCAAAGAGCTGAGGAGGAAGAGGAAGAGGAGGAGGGACTATTAGTGCAGGCAAACGTGGGAACAAGAAGAAACTACGGCCCTCACCTTCCAGCCCAGCCCGCCTCTGGGTTGGGTGAACAACGCTGCCTTTTCTTAGGTGGTATTGGGTCTGCCAGGCTGCGTGGGGAGGATCTGGCTCCTGCCATCCACAGGACACGGCCGAGAGGGAACACACTCCGGCAGAAAAGCCTTGGTTTTGGCGATAGCCCAAACGGCCGGCACCGAAAGCCAAGCGTGGTACCGCGCGAGCGTCCCTTGCGGTGTGTCAGCAACGCACTGCTGACGTCAAGCTCCTAGAGCCTGGTCTCCTCCACCTTTAGCCCCTGACGTCTCCCACTTTGAAGCAAGGCTAAAGCAGCGTTCGCTCTCCAGCAGGTCCCTAAGGGTCAGTCAGAGCATCAAGCAGGATGGGGAATGTAATCTGCAAGTGCTTGGCTCTTCCCTAGCCTCTTCTACGCGGTGGATACTGCCAAGACCTTTCCGAGGAGCATCACTGTCACCATTGCTTTCTTTTCAAGAGAAGAAATGTACATCTTGAACTATGCATCCTCCGTAAAGTTGAAAAGCGCAAGGATAAGAGCAAAGATGGATGGGCAGCACGGTGACTAAATTGATCAATTACTTGGTTTGCTTTAAGTCATCTTTCTGGGTTTTCTCGTTTTGATTTTTTTTAAAATATATCCTATGTTCTTCTGGGTCAAAGTTTCTCGGTTTTGAATTTTAAATAAGGACTTCTGAGATTACAATAAACCATCATGAATAAGAAATATCTATTTAGGTAAAAAGGATTCCTAATTGATTGTAATCCATTCAGTGTGTTCATCTATTGTCATTAGATATAAGTCTGGAATATATGGAGCAAAGAGTAATTGCTGCTGATGAATGCATAAAAAGGTAGTCCATGTTTCATTTGTACCATGTCCTTTTTATTTGCATGAAACATTACGAAACTAGACAATCATTGAAGAAGTATAAAAATCACTGAATGGACTCTCTACGTTAGAGGTTCATTTTCTTTTCTTTCTCCCTGTGTTTTCCCGGAGCTTGTCCTTTGGGCCATCTTATCTTTGCATTTCTATTTAGTCAGATGGATTTCATGTCTCTGTCTGCCATGGGACAGACTGACAGAGTGACAGCAGCAGAAAAGGAGAAAAAAAAAGGGGGATGAATTAATAATAAGAAGAGATGTTTATTCATTCAAGAGAAACAAGGTGAGAGGTGACTATACAAAGATGAGCTATTGTCAACGAAAGTCAGTGCAGAGCTTCAAAGGTTCACTTTAGTCAGATGGATTTCATGTCTCTGTCTGCCATGGGACAGACTGACAGAGTGACAGCAGCAGAAAAGGAGAAAAAAAAAGGGGGATGAATTAATAATAAGAAGAGATGTTTATTCATTCAAGAGAAACAAGGTGAGAGGTGACTATACAAAGATGAGCTATTGTCAACGAAAGTCAGTGCAGAGCTTCAAAGGTTCACTGTGGAC
>NW_010560591.1:0-1947 GCF_000687285.1 Phaethon lepturus | reverse complement strand
CTGCCACAGCCCCACGTTAACATCTGACAGGTGATTAGTAGCCAGCGAAGAACTGGAATTGCCACCACTGTCATCTGTGACTCTTGCTGGGGAGTTTTCCACTCACAGCCCATTAGATCCTTGATCCGGATGAACACGGCAAGGGGGAGTAAAGAAATCAAGCTTGGATATGGCCCATAGGCAGGAGGAGGAAGAGGGGAGAAGGAGCAGCTGTTCAGCCCCTCTGAGGGAGATGAAGATCCCTTGGAGGGAGGCGAAGACCACCGAGCGACAGCGATTTACAGGCCAGCAGCGCCCACTGGGACGAGCGCTCAAGGTCCGCACCGATGTCGCCTGTTCTGCCTCCTCCCCAGCCACGTCTCTGAGCCAGCCTCTCCGCTTCTCATCCGTCCAGTCTCTGAGCAACCAATGTCCCACCAGCCAAGCAGGTACGCTGGGGTCCGGATGGGAGAATCGGCTGGTGAACCAAAAATGCTGGTCGGTGTATCGAAAATGAACAGATTATGAAGAGTTAATACATGGCAAATCCATCTTTACAGTACTCCAGTAACTCAAGAGGATACTTATGACTATGTCTTTTCCAGATTATTCGCGCCCGTGGTGTGCTCCTAACACTTCTTAATCATGTATTAAGTAATTGCTAATGAAAAGAAATCTATATGGCTCTGACCACCCTTTCAACACACCTCCATGCAGAGCCAACGTCCTCTTGCCGTCAACAACATCAACGGGGGGAGGCCAGCGCCTTCCGACGCCAAGCTGTTGATTTTTAAGTCAAAAAAGTTTTTTTTAAGGAAGAGAAATCCTCTTTCCAAAGGGTACCTCAGCGCCGGGCTGGACGCTGGGGCATCGTCTGGACACGCTCCAGAGTGCTGAGCCGGCGACGTGCCAGCGGATGGACAAACCCAGAAATAAACTCAGCCTGCCCTGACCCCCCAGCCCACGTTCTGCCCACCAGAAGACTCTGCTTTTAGTGTTTCTAACACGTCTACTTGATTCAATGCTCTCCAGCTCCCCAGAAAACAGAATAAATACAGATGTGCATCATCTTAGCAGCCCTATTTCTTAATGCCGTTGCTGACAATACCTAATGAAGTGGATAAATGATTAATTAAGAAACAATATTTCCTTACAGAAACTAGCTCTTGGGGGAAAAAGAACCGGAATCCCTTGGCACTGTTGTTCACTGGTCTGCTATCCGCTATTTTTAGTAAGCGGAGGAGAAGCTGAAACCGCACGAAAAGCAGCACCGCAGTGTTTGATCAAAGTAGTAACAACAAACAACCCTCCCAACAAATCGCCAGGCGTTGTTTAAAGCATAGCTCCCCGGCTCCGCAATTAACTCCTCTGCCACTCCTGATAAATACAGAGCTCCAGGAATGGTAGTTCATTGTTAACACCAGACTTTGGAAAAATTATAAATCTAAAGGGGAAAATAAGGGGTCACTTTTTGTCATCCATGGTGCATTGTGGGAGATACAGTGCCTGAAGCAAAAAATAATAAGAATAATACAATATTGAACCTTTCTCTCAAAGAAAATCATTTTACAGCCTTCCCATACTGATATGCACTAGACTACCGTGTCAGGAAACCCGAGCAGGATATTACCTCCCTTAAGGTATTTGTTTCTGAAAAAGTCCAGACCGTTATTAAAAGACATCCAATTAACAGTTTTGGGAGATGGATATGAAAGTTGTCGTTACAAACTTTTATTCCAGTTCGAGCCTGTCCGTCATCTGTAGTTCTCCATAATCTCTTTTAATTATAATATTTATAATAGCGCTAGGCAAGAATTTTGGAGGGAGACATTTTACGCTTTCCATTCCCATGCAGGAAGGACATGGCAGTGGTCAAAGCCCGTAGCATAGCTATTAAGAGCTCAATTAAAAAGTTCCTTTTGTAACCGTTGTGCTTCTTTTGTCTACCTGGACTTTACTAAAGCCTTT
>NW_010560590.1:397-643 GCF_000687285.1 Phaethon lepturus | reverse complement strand
AGCCTGGGCTTCTGCAGGAGAGGGCAGCCAGCGTCCCTGGCACGTGGAGGGCTGCTACGCTTCAGTGCGACGCTTCAAGCAACAGACCACAGCACATGCCATTGCCCTGAAGCTTCACGCCTGGACCCAGCTGAGACCTGGGTCCCTGGAAAGAAAGGCCGGCCCTGGCAGGCAGGCCAGTCCCTCCGCCGCCTTGGGCGACCAGCCACCCCTCCCGGCTCTGCCGGGGCACCGTCAGGCCCGTGG
>NW_010560590.1:0-261 GCF_000687285.1 Phaethon lepturus | reverse complement strand
CGGGTCACCCACAGGGTCTTCGTGCTGCAAGAGCAGCAGGCAGGCGCTTTGCCAAACCGGCCCAGGGGAGCCCTGGCAAGGGGCCGTGCTCAGTGCAGCCAAGTAAGGCAAAATCCCCCCAGGGACCAGCACCAGTCTCCCTGGAGGGAAAATTCCTTCCTGACCCCAGACCCAGGGCACCAGTGGCGTCTTCATGCTGCAAGAGCAGCAGTCAGGCACTTATCCAAAATGGCCCAGGGGAGCCCTGGCAAGGGGCCGTGC
>NW_010560589.1:1825-6251 GCF_000687285.1 Phaethon lepturus | reverse complement strand
GTCTGCGTGACACACACACACACGCACAGAGCTCCCCGCTCCTCCGGGGCGCTCCCAGTCGCTGCCGGCATGGGGAACATAACCTGTGTTCCCCAGGCACCTGGGGGGCTCAGAGGCTCTTTCAGAAGGAAGCCTTCGCTGAAGAAAGAGTAAGTACGCTTGCTTTTACTATGGACTGCTTTCCAAGTGGTGCTGGCTTCCCTGCCGACTTTCCCCCGTGCGATGCCCCACGCAGAACTGGGCGAGCAGCTGAGCCCCGCTCGGGAAAGCCAGGAGTTATTTCCATGCTCAGCAGAATCGGGCTTTTGCGTGGTTTCAGAGGGTGCTGTGCAGTGCCAAACGCCGTCAGCTCGCAGCAAGTGCCTGGGAAGGAATTCTAGGGCTCTGCTGGAGGAGTATCCCAGCGACACTGCCCGGAGGAGAAAGGCGATTTGGTTCATTTCACTTCAAAAATTAAAACTCCCCTCTGTGGGACAGGCAGAATGCCTGACGCTCCTTGTTTTCACCTGCATTTTTTTCTATTCACGATGCCCAGAGTTGCGGTGCTGTGTTGTGAAAAAACAACGTTCACACTCCTCTTACTTTAGGGAGAAAGCCCGAAATCCCAACACTCTGCCCATACAATTTGACCTGTGTTTGTAACCCTGAAGGAAGATGCAACAGAAAATGTCCGTGAAATCCTCTGGGGGCTTTGGTGCTGGGCTGGCCAGGGCAGCGTTCAGGTACCACAGCGATGGACGGCTGCCCCAAAATAGTCTGCCAGGGAGTGCAGCGCAGGCTTCCCTGCGCGCTGCCGTCGCTCCCGTCGGCACAGTCACAGTGCTGCTGCCGGTAGCTCAGCACGCGTGAAGCTGAGCCCTCTCCATCCTGAGCACCCTGGGCTGGAAAGGGGGTCTGTCGGGAGCCAGGGTGATTCCTCACAAACCTGACGGCCCCGTCGACGTTGGGTTCAGTATATGTGCGGGGCTTTGAGACTAACCCGATAAATTCTGCTAGGCTGAGGGGTTCCTAATCAAGGGGGAACATGGAAACTGTCCCCTTGGTCTCCTGTGCTGCCATAAATTGGGAGCAAACCTGTAAGAGTCTGTGGAGCTACTGTGGGATAAAAGAGAGGGGATCAGCTGGGGAATTTGGACCTGACATCCCCTGACATCAGGTAGCTGCAATGGAACAGCCAAGCCCCAGAGCACCTCCTGTCCCCGCTGACTCTGGCTTCCCACGAGCATAGCTCTCCGTGGAGGTAAGCCTGGTTTCTACTGAACTAAATGCTGCAATCTGTTTGAAAGAGAGAGCAGGTGCTGGGAAGTCCCAGCAAAGCAGTCCCAGTGCTTCTTAAACAGCATCGGTAACTCCTTGTTAATGGTGTGCGTGCAAGGAAAAGCTGGGTGCCTTGCTGGGAGTGGAAGGAAAGAGAGAGGAAAACCACAAAGATAGAAATAAAACCTGTTTGTGAATAGATGTTGGTATATGTGTACATATGCATCTCCACTCCAGGGGCTGTGGAATAGTTGTCAGGACTGGATTTGGTCTTTGTGTTTTGCAATGAAACATCTAGTCCCTCTGCTGATTTGAAGACACAGATGAGCCTAGCTGATCGTTTGGTTATGCAAAGACATGTAAAAAAGCAAAGAAACACCAACAAGTGCAGCACAAATGCTATTACAATGCTCCCAGGCTCTATCAGCCCTTTGCTGGGCTGGAATGATTAGAAAGCCCGTGACAAATTGCTTACTTAGCTTTCTGGCTTCCTTATTTCTGGGCAGGATTCACTATGCATCAGCCTAGATCTGTGTTTGCATGTGTGTTTTGGTTTTTTTCTCCCCTCTGTAGACAAAATGGCAAGAAAAAACTGCCCAGCTTTTTTGGTATAGAAGGAGGGCGGGAGAGAGATACGACCACAGACAAAATTCTGCAGTATATTCCAGGAAAGGCAAGTACAAACACATCCAACCCTCCTCCCCACTGCTCCCAGAGATTATTCCCACCCACCCCAAGGACAGCACTGGGCGTAAGAGGGACAATGGGTCTGGACCTGGGGGTAGCGGCAGGTCTATCTCAAGGAGATGGAGGTCACATCTGCAGCCCAGGAAGGGATGAGCCCTGTGCGCTTCACAGCAGCAGAGCTAGCTGCTCCAGGGTCCCCGTGCAGGTATTGAGCAGACCTGCCGTCAGCCAAGACGTGTGATGGGGTGGGAAGGTCGAGCTGAGAGCAAAGCAGGCAGCACAGTGGGAACATCTCGCACATCTCTTTGCTCTTGGTTCTTTTGTTTCTGGGTAGCCTGTGAAGGAAGGGAAAATTAGAGCGAGCATTCAAAGGTGGGATGATTCATTCCCACGCTGGAATGAGACGGAGCAGGCAGCGTGTTAGCAATAAGCCTTGAGAAGGTAATCAGGAAGGGCAGGTTTGTCCCAGGCATGTACCAGCCTTGTGGCCATATGGCCCCTTTCCCAGCACCGCTCAGGGAAAGCAGAGGTGAAACGATGAACCCCAGTATGTTTGCTCGGTCCCTTTGGGTGGGCCAGGGATGTGGACCGAGCTTTGGGGCCTGTTGGGCTGTACTGTGCATGCATCTCCCCCACTGCATGGCAAATAGGCTACGTGGATATGGGGAAGGGGAAGCTGAGGCAGAGACTCACAGCTAGACAGAGGTAATTTCAGAGACGGTCGGCAGCAGGACATGGTCTCTCGGGTTTCAAGCTGCTGACTAGGTGTATTTCACTGGTGATGAGGCACTTGTCAAGGGCTTCGTGTATTGCAGGACCCAGTTCTGAGCAGCCCTGCTCACATACTTTGGGTTGCTGCAGAGATTCAAATGTCTGCTCCTCACAAGCAAGGACCCTGCACTCCCTTTCCCTTCAGCTGCTCCCAGGTTGGCCCTTTCCAACCCAAAGGACCTTTGCTTTTCCTCATGTGTGCCTGAGAAGGGAGCAGGACTGGGATCCTACTCCTGGCTTCTGAGGTGGCCGTGGGTGAGTGCCGTCCTCTCTCCTGGGGAACGTGTCCTCAGCTGTACATGTGGGAAGCACAGCAGAACTGCCCTTCATTTGTGAATGAGATTAATGGGCATGTGGCACAGGCATGGTTCCCTGCGGGACTCGGCTGGCATCCGGAAGGGTTGAGCAGCACTTGACGGGACCAGATGAATCCTGGATACTTCCCCTGGGGAAGGAGGGAGAGCTGTCGTGTTAGTGGATCCTGGAAAATGAATCCGGCAAGCCAACAGAACAAAGGTCACCGAGAGATTATTCATTCGGGAGCACAAGAGAGTGTGGGATCTCTTCAGGGAAGGAAGGAGGGTGGAACAGTTGTTTAGATGTTACCTTTGCCTGGGGCAGATGGGATTCAAACGCCCTGCTCAGCCACAAGCTTCTTGTGTGGCCTGGAGAAAGCCTTGGCTTAGCCCCTTTCCCACTCCCGTCTTTTCAGGAGAAACACCTCTGAGAGCGGGAGGTGACCAGCTGCTGCGGGGCCGGGTTAGAGAGGAGCCATCAGCACGGGACTCTTACCATGCAATCTCAGAGGAGATGGGGTTGCCAAACCTCTGGCCATGGCAGGCAGTTCGGGACTGGGGCAAGTGACATCCCTGAAAACCAGCCCTCCTCTGGGCCCCGCCAAGGGCAGCTGGCACACAAAGCCCATGCCTTTTGCTCCCACTAGCCTTCTGCCCCGTTTCCCACACTTCCCAGTTATGGCTTCTGCGAAGCCTAAGCAAAAGTGAGGGTGGAGGATGTGCCAGAAGATTGCTTCTCATTTGCTTCTTCTATCATTAAACAGCAGCTTTTGGAGCCCCGGGGCACCAGCCTTGCAAGGCTGAGCTCTTCCTGCTGCCGGGGTTAGTGATTCAGCTGGGAGTCACTGGGGTCTGCAGGGGCTGAGGCAGGTTAATTATTAACTTGCTCTACCTGTAGGATGAGGCATCTGAGACGGAGGGAGAGCGCGAGAGAACATGTCAGGGCACTTGCGCTGCCAGAGACCCGCTGCTTCGCCAAACCCTGAGAGAAACCAGGTTTCCAATGTTCTGCACTGCCTCAAACGCAGCGGGGCAGCTGGGCTAACGGGAGCAGTGCTAATCAGGATGGGGCTGGGGGAGGAGAGCGCTTGCCGCCAGCACAACCCAGCCAGGGGAGTGAGCAGCTGGCTGGGAAGGGATTCAGAGGAATGATAAATGCTAGTTCCCTTTCATTTCAGATGCACGCTGAGGCATCCCCACGGTTTCAGGGAGTGCATGGGCCGGGGAGATAAGTGATGCTCGTGGAGGAGGCTGTGACAGCTCTGGTCCCCGACCCTCACAGGACATCACGGGGTTCCCAGTGCTGCTTTTTGGGGGATGGCCAGATGCATGCCACGCTGGTGGCTATACCTGTCTCAGAGAGAGCAGGGATGCACTTGTGGGCCTGAGCCCGGAGACACCTGAGGGTGAGCACG
>NW_010560589.1:603-1794 GCF_000687285.1 Phaethon lepturus | reverse complement strand
AGCAGGAGCTGTTTTCTCTGGAGCTTGGGTTTAGGCAAGTCCTCCACATCCTGGGAAACTGCTGTTGTACCTAAGCAGGTGACCAGGAGTTTATGGGAAGCACTGTCAACCTCACAAAGGGTTTTTGTTGAGCGCGAAAAGCTGACCAGCGCTGGCTCAGGCTTCTTCTCCAAGTGGGGGACAAAGAAACCATAGAAATTGCAGATGGACAAAACAGATGAGCTGTGCCCAGGCCCCCAGGCTCCCTCTGTGGCCAGGGCAGGATGGCGTCTGATGCCGCCTATGTGCCACCCAGTGGCAGAGAGAGCCACAGAATTGGAGGTGTCAGCTGTGGCCACTTCGCCCATGCCGCCCGCCAGCCCGCTCGGCGGTGCCGTTGCCTACAGCTGGACAGTGTCGGAATGAAAAGCAGCGGGTAGGAGCTGGGCGTCACTGCTGCCCCCGGCGCGGCGCCAACAGGCTGTGCTCGCTTTGACCCAGGACTTGTGCTGTCTGTTGGGTTTACTGATGTCCAGCTCCCTGCTGCTGCTCTCCTGAGACGGGGGCAGGAATCCGTGGAAAGCTGTGCGGGCCGTTCTCCTTGCACATACGCAAATGTTGTATTCCTTTGGGGTTTAACAGTGGCACCCCAGTGAAGGACATAAAATTGCTAGAAAAAAACAGGAGAGACCTGCCTGGTTAAAAGAAAAAAAAAGAGAGGAAAAAAAGACCCCAACAGTCCCACTTCTTCCTGCGAAACCACAATGCCTGATCATGGGTGATAAGACTGCTGGGGCTTGGAAAGACTGGTGTGGCTCGGTCGGACGGGCCCTGCTGCGTGGGAGCCTGCAGCTGAACGGGCGGCAGGAGATTCCAGTGATGTGATCCCGTTTTGTCCATGGCCTTGGTGGTGCCCCCATGCTTAGCCATTAAGTCCAGCTGTCTTCTCAGTCTTGCTGCAAACCCTTGCACGCTGGGCTTGCTAGATACATGTTTGGGAGAGGGAGGTATTCCGCTTAATTTGTTTCGTGCCGCTTGAACAGTGACAGCACTTTCCCTCCTGGCCCCGGGAGCGTCCCTGTGGAAGCTGGTGGGTAGGCTGAGCTCTTTGCCAAAACTGCCGCTGGATTCCCAGCTCCCAGGTTGCTTTTGCTTCTTGGGGCCTTACTTATTACTGGGGCATTTGGCTGCAGTGACGTAGCACGGGCGGCA
>NW_010560589.1:0-591 GCF_000687285.1 Phaethon lepturus | reverse complement strand
GGTAGGGCGGTAGCCGGTGTTGCTGCTTATTTCCGTGTCTGTAATGTCATTACTTTATCCTCTCCCCGCTCCCTGTTGCTGGTTGCTGCCCTTACCCGAGCAGTGTTTTGTTATTGCTGCCACAGCTGTCAGATGATCGGTTGCTCTTTGTTCTGACGGCGGCTTGTAGCACAAACGTAATCTTTTCCTTCACTTAATTGCCTCTCAGTGAGACCATTAGTTGGCAGCCACCAGGTTCCCACCTCCAGGGGAGGACCTGGGCATGTGTTCGTGGGTACTGCGTGGAGCTGCTGGAAAAGCTGGAGGGAGACTTTGAGCAGAGAAAGGGTTAACCTGTGTCCTAAAAAGAGTTACCTAAATTCAGTGAGGCCCTGGAAGGAACCCCAGGCTTTGCAGGTGAAAGGGTCCCGACAGCATCAGGTTCCTGTTACTGGTTCACCAGCTCCCTCTGGCCCGAGCGCTGCCGGCGGCTCTGGCGTGGTTACGAGAGGGGTTAACCTCATGCCGGAGGGGTGAGTCATGGAGGCCCCAGCAAGACAGCTCTGGTTAGCTCTGCTGGCTCGTCATTTATCATGGGGCTTAGGCAGCTGT
>NW_010560588.1:2011-2722 GCF_000687285.1 Phaethon lepturus | reverse complement strand
CGCGTGGCCCCTGCGGAGGGGTGAAGTCTGCCCAGACGCCCGTGCTCGACCTCCCCGCGGGCCGTGTTACACATCCCACAGCTGGGGATCGCCAACGGCTCTAGCTAGCCTCTGCCTCGCCCTTACATCTTCTCCGCGGGGCAATAATCGGGGCTGGGGAGGGCAGCAGTTGGGCAGGACCTGCCCTGATGTCCCAGAGGTGCTGGAGGACTCTGTTGTACCTGATGCTTGGTCTGCAGCGGTTGGGAGCAGCACGTGCTACAGGGAAGGGCATGCTCATTGCTACCTTAGCCCATAAAAATAGGCAGACTGTTGTTATTTTAATCGGTTTAATCCTCATTTTAGAGACAGAAACCAAAGCATGGGGTTTGGTGTTTAGGGAATAGAGACTCGGGTTATCCCTTGTCCTCTTCAACAGGGACTCTGCTTTCCGCAGCCGGGAAAGCATTTCCCACCCTGCAACACTCCGGGACAATTTTCTAAGTACCGGTTGCAGTGAGAAAACGCTCCTCTTGCCCTAAACCAGGGAGTCCCAGCCCAGCAATGCCAACGTTCAGCCAGTTGGCAATGCAGCCAGCGGGACGTCCAGAGCAGGGCAGGCTTCCTGCTCAGACCACTCCGAAGCAGAAATCCGTGGATGGTGGTTGCTGGCCCCCAGGTGCCCTCTGCAGAGACACCAAAGCTGAGCGCCCTGACGAGCAGCTCAGCAAG
>NW_010560588.1:0-1980 GCF_000687285.1 Phaethon lepturus | reverse complement strand
TTCTGCTGCTCAAAAATTATTCCTCAGCTGACAAGAGCTTGCTGTAACTTTGGAGCTTTTTGGTGTCAGTCCACAGGCATCAGGGAGAGGAAGGTTAATGGGATCAGAGCCAGCCGGTTCCAGGCACACTGAATGCAGCATCTCTTTCTTTTCTCTCTGTCCTTTAATTAAGCCTCATGTTAACTCTGCTTGGGATTTGGGAGTGACCCCGGCGCTTTCCTAGCAGGACCCTTTCTCATGGGCCGTTGCTCCAGCACAATGCACCTTGGCCTTTTCATCCCAAGGGAAGGTCAACAATTCAAGCTGCGTGTCCTAGTTTTAGTGCACATGACAGCAAGTGAAAGGGAGGTCATGGGGGGTGCTAGCCAACCACCCAGTTATGTCCTGTAAAGGGAAAGCACCTTCCAGTGCGAAGGGAAGCTGCACAGCAAGGGAGAAAGCAAAAGCCCAAAGAAGAGGTCTTCAACCTGTGACTGTTTCCAAGAGAGGCTGGTGTCAGCTGGACTTGTCTCTCAAATGTCACCTCCCACTGTGGGAAAATATCAGCCTACCTAGGTCCTGAAGGGCTTCACAGCAGCAAGGTTGCATTTTGATTTTTCTGCTTAGGGAAGGAAAGGATTCAGAAAAAAACCACCTTGTGACAAGCATGTGCGAGCCATGGAAACGTCAGGCCAAAGCAGCCCCTGTCCAAGCAGGCACCGTTCCCCCCAGCTGCATCATTTCTGCCAGCTGTAAGCTGGTCCCTGCAATGAAATGAGCGCTTCTCAAGTTGTGCCAGGGGAGGTTTAGATCGGATATTAGGAAACATTTCTTCACCAAAAGGGTTGTCGAGCACTGGAACAGGCTGCCTGGGGAAGTGGTTGAGTCACCATCCCCAGAGATATTTAAAAGACGTGTAGATGTGGTGCTTAGGGACATGGCAGTGCTAGGTTAACAGTGGGACTTGATGATCTTAAAGGTCTCTTCCAACCTAAACGATTCTGCCGTAGCTGTGCCCAGTGCTGGCTCATGTCCCTGCACCCACCAGTTTGCCCACAGCAAACTGTGAGACAGCTGGTGGACTTTAAGCTCATTTTCTTGGCCTGGAGAGGCAAATTGCTGTGGAAGCTGGTTATGCTGTTTTCAGGAGCCTGGAATTAGCAGTGCACATCAACGTGCTAGTCCTGCTCCGGAGAGCCCAGCCACAGAGTCAAGGCAAGGTCCTTTCGCTGTTCCTCCTGCCCCCGCGCACCTTGGGGTGCTGAAGGCAACAGAAAGCCCCATGCCGACTACGGGCCGGGGTTTGCAGTGCTGACAAGCTAAAGACAGCCCCATGCTGCGTTAGATCCTGCTCTGACCACATGTTTCCGAATGGGCGCATTCGGTTCTGGGGCCGTTTCTCAGGCTGGCGCGGGCAGGGCTGTAGAGCGGCGTGCGGCGCAGGGAGCCGTCGCGCTGCAGCCCAGCACCTTCCTGCAGCAGGGAGAGGTTGCTTTAACCCAACTGCTTTGAAATATGCTTGTGGGCACCATGCTGAGAGCTCTTCCACATGTCCCCTTCTGCTCCCCCGCTTTCCCCGCAGTTACGAAACCCATCAGCAGCTGCCGATGCTCCGACTGAGATGACGGGTCGGGAAGATGGTTTGTCTGTAAGAAAAGGGGCTGGGGCTGAAGCTGCGAAGTCGGTGTCTAAGGGCAAGATTTCCCCATATTCAATCCGCTTCAGACCCGGCGCAGCATTTGTCTGGGTCCTCTCCAGGCTGCTGAGACCAGTGTCCACACCCTTGGCTGGCACGTAGACATCTGGGGTCTCGGCTACCGCAGGGGCCTCGCTGTCCTCGGGGGGCTCCGGAGGCCGAGGGGGCAGACGGCGGAGACTTTCCCTCTTTCTGGGTCAAAAAGTATTTTTTAAAGCTTCTTGCAAAGAAAATAAGAAAAAAGTCAGAAATTAACGTCAACCCTTCTGTCCTTTACTGATGTCCTCCCTTTCCGATTCCTGCCA
>NW_010560587.1:0-20221 GCF_000687285.1 Phaethon lepturus | reverse complement strand
CTCCCGTCCCTCGCCGCCCCCCCCAGCACAGCTTTAATCTGTTTTTCACGTCAAGTTACTGCTGCAAGGGGATCTGTTCAAATGAATGGTTAGTTTCAGACGTGTCACCTGCTGGGTTTTGCCTGTTTAGTGTTGCCAAGTCGGCCACAGTATCACTGTACATTTTTTGGGGCAGTGGACGCTTCAGTTTTTCTATGCTCTGTTGCCGGAACCTAAAATACCCTTTGCCGTAACTCCTACTTTGTTACTACTGCATTGCTGGGATCCTCTGCCCTCTGTTGAAGATGCACTGGAATAAAGTTAGGAGAGGGGTTTAAGCTTGTAAAAAGAAAACCCTGAAAGCTGATCAGGCCCTTGCTCTTTTTATATGAGAACAGGAAGTCAGATCACAAAGCTCGGGGGAAATTTGGAGAAAGGGGGAAGGGAAGAGAACATTCTTTGCATAGTCGCTGTCAGCTTAACTACGGAGGAGGTGAGCGATGGTCACTACCTCTGCGGGGTCAGAGCCGTATTTTCCTGGCTTTGAAACTATGGAGGACTGGGGTCAGTGTTGCGTTGTAAGTGACATCATGTGCAGTTTCGTGGCCTTCCCAGCATTCAAATGAGACATAAATTTAAGATAAGGCTTGAAATTCACTGGGGCGAGGTAGGGTCCAGTCCATTTTCTGTGCATGTGCATTTCCAGCTTCATCCAGGAGTGCCTATATGGGGATGTGTAATATTTGATTATAGTTATAACTTTTTTCTCCTTTACTTTTGAGGAGCACACAAGTATGTGGTTGTAGATAACTACATAGCAATATTACTCTTACATAGTTTGAAGGGGTTTTATGCTTGTGCTGAAATCGTAATGTAAACGTAACTCCCCAACAAAGAAACAAGACTTCTGGTAATCTTGACAAATCGTTCAGGGAGCTCTATAACCGTGGGCTCTACAATCCACATGTAGCATTAAAAAAAAAAGTCACTTACTGAGCAGTCTCTTTGGTGTACGTATTAAGTGGGAGGGTTATGTCTTTCAGCACCCTAGCTACAGGGAGTTAATTGTCCTTTAAATCTTGCCTCCTTTCCCATGCACTGCAAAATTCACCACTGGATCTTCTTTCTTGTATTTACTTCACTATTGTGCTTTCTTTTAGGCAACCTGCCCAAGCATGCAGCGCTGCCCCTGAATCAGCACTTGAGCTGAAGCAGATCAGTCATTGTCCCAGCCTTTCAAATCTTACCCAGGTCACGATGGTGCCGTTGGGGCACTTAGCCAAAGGGGCCACTTTGGAAGATCTTCTTGAAACCTGCATTCAGTCTTTTGGTGAGTGTCTGGAGGTTTTTAGAACCGTATTGATTTGTTTGTGTCCTGGCTATGTTTAGGTCACTTACTAGTGAATTACACTGGATTTATTAGTGGAGTAGAAAGACATAACTGAGAATTTTCTATACTGTAGGTGACCGCATATTTTTATAGGATTGTGGGTCCGTTTATGTGTATGTGTGTAATATATGCTAAGAGATAGTGTGACTGCTGCTTTTTCTTGAGAGGATAAGACCACTGCTAGTCATCTGTACTTCTATGTGTGTGTTTTATTGTTCCTTCAAGAACCAATTTAGCAACCAACTTTAACAAGTAATCACTGTATTTTGCATATTGCAGTAATATTCTCATCATTTGTATAAACAACATGTTTATATTAAACATTTTGAAATGAGCAGGGCTATTTTTAAACTAGGTGAAATACCACTGGATTGCTTCTTGTATTATCAGTATAGATTTAAAGTTGTTTCTCTACAAAGGAGAAAGAATCCAAACAAAAATCACAACTGTGTATCTTTTTGAACCTATCAGTTATCCATTTGTCTCTTCACAATAAGAATTGTAATATATAGACAAGCATGACTATTGCCTGATCCCTGTATCCCTAATTTCCTTTTCCAACTTTTCATCAGCAAATATGTTTATTTTTTATATTATTAAAATATGTTAGTGCTGAAGGCACTCTGAATTATTCTGAATAATTTGCTTGTAAGTAGTGCACCTGTTCGTTAATGCTGTGTCTTTCAGTGCTATGAGCTATTCCTAAAGCATATATGGCAAAGTCTTAGTTGCAGAGTAGTCCTTAGAAAATAAATGTAGTTGAACACTCACTAAGCTCTCAAATAATTAATCTATATAGTTAAAGAGTAACACATAGTGCTGATCTAGTGATACAGCACATAAATACTGTATAAACAATGACTAATCTTTCAGATTCATTTGAAATGCTTTTTTTTTTTAACTTTGAAGCCTTCTAATCAGCATGTGCAGAGAAATTCACGTCCGATAAAAATTGATGACGTGTAATTGCCAGTAACATCTTGTTTCTTTTTGGCTTATTTTCTCCTCTATTTAATTATTGTAAAGAACATACTCACTGAACTGCTGTAAAGCCCTCAACAAATGTCAACGCATACTTTTATAAGTCTTGTCTCACTGGGAGTGAGACCTTCATGCAGTTTTAATATAGTGGCTACTTGACCAATATTAATATGTCCGCCTTTTTATGAAAAAAAAAAGGTATTATAAATGTAACATTATAAAAATCTAGTAAAATGATTAGAGTGATTGATTTGAAATAGTGTAGGTGAAACCCTGAATAGGAGATTGTTGTTGGCTTAATTATTTTAATACTTTTTTAATACTCTGTGTATATCAGCATACACATGCTTATGTGTTCTCAGATTCCTGGGCATCCATATATTATAAGGACTAAGGTGACAAAGAAAAGCAAGTGTACCTCTCCAGTTCAGCTATATATGCATGTGCATCTTCCTAAAGGATTTCATACTTCAGTTAGAGAATTTACCATAGTCCACTAAATAGGGTTTTCTTGAACCTTGACAAGTGGTACGTAGATCTAGCAAAGTGAATAGTGCATCCTCACTAAGGACTGCTAGAATTATGTGTGCTGTAGAATTTTAGACTCTTCAATGGGCAATTCATAGTAGTATCTGTATTTGTACATCTTCTATGACATTATGCATGTTCTTAAGCTGTGTTGGAATTTCCCAGTGGGGTATTTAAATAAATTGTGAAGTGCCACCATTACAACTATAGATAACCTATATAATGAAGTTCCTTAAAGAAGGTTCTTGTAGCTTCCAACAAAACCACTGCAAATTTAATTCACATCATTGTGCCAATAAAGGAAGACATGGAAAAAACTTTAATCTGGGAGTTTGAGGAGGGCTGGGCTTAGGGAGAAAAATGTGTGGGGAAAAAAAAATAGTTGTAGAATGATTATAAGTAAACCCAGTGATTGAGCAAGTTTCTTCCCATGTGTAGCACTAAAGTGAAGCTATTACCCTGTACTCTAATAGTTCTGCTCAGACTGAGGTTATATCTTCAGTCTCAGATATGCTGACCTATAATATTTTGTATACTGTTCTAGAAATTCATTATTGTGATATGAGCAAGTTTTATTTCAACATTAAAAATACAGAAACCCCCAAGACATAAGTACAGATTTCCTTTGTATATTTTAAGTTTACTTTCTGGAAAAAGCCTTTGATTCATTTGCTGCCTAGGGTTAAGAAGAACAATAGGCAGTAGATAGAGATGATGATGCGTCACATTTCAGAGTATATACTGCATCATGTTAATATTATACTTTACTTGCTAATATTACATATAAAATTCCTAGATAAAATATGCAGCTGAATTTATGTTCCCAGACTCAATTATACAAGTTTGGGAAAAGCAATGTGTAAGAGAGACTGCTGTCAACAATGACGTGTAAGGGGAAGTTGGCAGCCTTTTGCCACATATACAGAGAATATCATAAGAAGGTCTAACTAAGAAGATATTAAGAATTAATGCACGCTTACAGCTGTGAAGACCACAAGTATAAGTTATTTATCTTACAGTATGAATAAAGGGGAAAAAAGAGAAAGGGGGATATGCTAAATTGAAGTTAAGAGTGAGAAGGCTAAGCTTTGCCACAGTGTTGTAAATGGATTCCAGGATGTTTTGTAGAAAGACAAGTTTTGTCCAGAGAGCCAAATTAATCCAAAACCTATGTTAAGGAGATGAGGAACAAAGATTGGATCTTGGAGCTAGCGATATTGTCTGTGGGCCTACAACAGTGCTGGGTAGAAGTTCATGCTCAAATGTAGACAGAGTACTGTGAATTACCATCGTGGTGGTGTACCTGCTAATTCCAAAAGTAAAGAGTTAGGAGGCCTTTTCTTTTTTTTTTAGAAAAGACCAAAAGCTTATTCAGTGTAATTAATTTAAACCACTAAGTTTATTACACTGAATACTTACCTACTTTGGGATGATTAGTGTGTGCATGATAAAGCAAGATATTTATAAACAAACCTTAGAAATTCTAGAAACCACTTCCAGACTGATCTGGATGAAAGATGGCATGGAATTGTTTTGATAGAAATAAGAAATCTGGCAAAGGTGCTGGTGCTGGTTGCCTCTTAGGTGCTAGCTGCCTAAAACGGTACAAGTTAATGATAGTTAACATTTTCTAGAATAAAAAATAAGCACATTGTTGGAGCTGTCTAGTTCTGTGAACTGATAATATTATTATAGCTCACTTTTGTATCAATATCATGCAAAAATATTTCGAGTCTCAGGAATTCTTTGAGAGCCAGGTAAGTATTGCATCCATTTTACAAACAACGAAACAGGCAAATTAGGGTTCACTCATTAGGAGAACTGTAGCCATCTTGTCCTCTAAAATACAGAAAATTTGAAAGTTTTATCCAGTTTTTCCTCTTTCAGTTATCTAGAAAAACCCACTCTACTCTTAACATAAGTACATTTCTCGAGTCTGATTAAAACATACAATAACTAGTAAAGCAATCACAGTTCAACTACTGAGTTAAATCTTTACCCTTTTACCCAATTTACCATATACCAAATTCTAATACAGAATTATGTCTCAAAAGCAGTTGACGTCTTTCAAGGCATGTACGCACCCACAGAAGGCAACTTTGGTCATTTACTTTTTTCTGTTAGGTTTGCCTGAACAGTCATTTGTTTTTATCTCATGCTCCACAAACTTGCAGGGTTTCACCCCTTGCTCCTGAAGCCTAGGCTGAATATTGAGGTTGCCAGTCACCACCCCCAAAGTAGTTAAAGTTTGTTCACGGTATTGTTCTGTATTAAAATGTTGTTGATCATTGTGTGTTAAGTAATCTGGGTACAATTCGGTGAAATACAGTGCAGAAACTTTAGTATTGCTTGGCAACAGAAACTATGTTAATGATCAATTAATGACATTGTGGGAACAGAAGAGTCATTACTGCTCTGTAGAATGCATGACATTGTGGGAACAGGAGAGTAGTTACTGCTCTGGAGAATACTAAGTGCTGTTTAGCTAACTATTAAAGTTAATTGTGATTGTACCAAAACGAAAATAGATTTCTTTTTTAACCTGATGTCTGTGGAAAAAATTTTCCCAAAGAAAAGAAACTTTAGGTATCTTATATGCATTTTAAGGTTCTATTTAGCTAATTTGACTTGAGTCTTTTCAGTATAATTTTCCAGTGTCAAGAAATAAGTAATAAAAGAAAATGAAGAAAACTTAGACTTCTTGCTTTATAAAGCAGTCTCCTATTTGCTTATATTTACCACAGGGATATGACAAAATCCTATCTTCATACCTCTAAATAACTTCAGAAAAAGCAATATAACTTTTATTTAGCAATGCAAAAAAGCTTAGATAGGAATAGAAAATAATTCTTTCTCCTGAGAATGTTGTATGAATTTAATTCTTTCTTCTCGTCAATTTATGTATAAAGTTGAAGCGAGAAATAAGTCACTTGTTTTTTAGGCTTCCCCATACATTTTACTTTTTGGGTTATTTGGTTTGGTTTGTCTGTGCTTTAGTAGGAAGTCTTTCAGTGTTTTGCTGTGTATCGCCAAGTGTGAAGACGTATTTTTGCATTGCTTGTTTAAAAGTCTGAAAAAGAAGGGGCTTCCCTTAGATAGCTCAGTAGATCTTTGTTATGCAGGACAGGCTGGAGATTAAAAGCTAAGATAACTTTCTAAACATGGCATCACTTTTTTCACCCTTTACTGAGGTAAGAACGTGCAAGTGCAACAGCTGGCAAAAGGCAAAGATAAGAGAGTACTTGTTGGGAGCTATTAAGATTACACTTGGCGTTGGACATGACCTTAGGAATCCCCAGACACTGCAGTTTTAATACTCAAATGTATATAGAGGTCATCTTAAGAAAAAGTCAGTGTCTCGTGCCACCTATATTGTGGTAAAAGATCATTTAGGTATATGCCATAATATCTTTCGAAATATGGAACTCCTCTGTCAGAGAACAATAGTGTGAGATGTCAAGAGCTTCTTTTCTATTTTAAGCTTTACATTTTTTTTTAAAAAGATTCACCTTCAAAATACTCACTTTGGGTATGGGTGAGATTGTTCTCCCTTCCTTCAGGAGACCCATTTATGTTTAATGTCGATCTGCAGTATGCAGTGTTACTCTTTTAAAAGTATATGTTAAACAGAAAAGTACTTGTTTAGATTGAATAACAGAAAATTATCAGATAGCTTTATTAGTAATACTAAGAAATGCCCTGCAACAGTACTTAGGAGGCATAAGACTCTTGCTCTGTGTCAGACCAACTGATACAATGAGGCCAATAAAGCTTACACATGAACACATGTGAGAATGTTTCTCTGATGAAAATTTGGCATAATGCAGCTTGAATCAGCAATTGGGGAGCTTCTTCAGTATGCGGATATTTGCTAGTGCTACCTGGTGATTTGTATGTTTTAAGTTTGGAGTGAAGCAGTGGGGTTTTTTTTGAAACTTTGGTTCTTTTGGTCCATGGTGGCAAGAGGTGTTTCAGTCTAAGGACGAACTGTTGTGGGTTAACCCTGGGCATCAGCCAAGCACCACACAGCTGCTCGCTTACAGCCCCCCCTCAATGGGATGGGGAAGAAAATTAGAAGGGTAAAAGTGAGAAAATTCGTGGATTGAGATAAAGGCAGTTTAATAAGTTGTTTTTTTAAAAAAAAAAAAAGCAAACCCAACAACTAAAAAACCCAAACAAAACCAAGAAAAACATGTGATACAAAAAACCGTAATTGCTCATCACCATCCCGACTGATGCCCAGCCAGTCTCAGAGCAACGGCAGCCCTAGCAAATTTCCACCCAGTTTTTATTGCTGAACATGACATGATACGATATGGAGTATCTCTCTGGTCAGTTGGGGTTGGCTGTCCTGGCTGTGTCCCCTCCCAGCTTCTTGCCCACCCCCAGCCTACTTGCTGGTGGGGCAGTGTGAGAAGGTATGCCCCAGCTGCTGGGTTAGAAGCTAGTTTGCCAGAGAGTCTGTGAACATTAATTCCAGAAATATATCTAGAAGTTTGAGCAAAGACTAGAAGGCTGAGGTATGTAAGGGAGGGAAACCTGAAACAGTAAGTCAGAAATATTACAGCAGGAGAAGAGTTGGAACACGCATCAGTAATGAAAATCAGGGCCAGGAATTGGGATCTAAGTGTTCTGCAACATCTTCAAGTCTCTGAGAGGAAAGCAGCTTGGTGTCTGCTAGTCCATTACAGTTCGAATCTTTGGATGGAGCTGACTTTGTGCTTCCATGGATCTGATGATTGGCTGCTCCAGGATCAATCATGCAGTTAGAGAGGAACTTACTATAAAACACTGCAGTTATGGGATAAGTGCTAAGTGTGTAGCTGGGTTCGGTGGTCAAATAGTGATACTGGGCTCAGAGATTTCCGATTCTGTTCTGGGAGTCTCATCTGTCTTACCCATTAGTGCTTCTGCCAGCACAGCAGGGTTGCTAGGCATTATGCTTGAATTATTCAAGAGTTGCCTGCAGCTCAAAAGCTGCACGTGGCTCCCGTATCATCATTTAAAGCTTTGAAAAAATCTTGAATGCTCAAATTATGTTTTGTAGGCTTTGGAGAAAAAGACTACTTGATTAAAAAGTTCTCATCTAAATTTGCTAAAATCATTATTTTAAACATGCTGTAGAACAATATATGGGGCGGTGGTGGTGTTAACTTTTTGTCTTGTTCTGTGGACTTGATCTGAATTTCCAAGGCTAATGGAATTCTTTCCACCCACATTTCATTTGGTTTCTCTCAAGTACATTTTAATTTCTCAAAATCATCCCATTTCCCCTTGACAAGAGCTTTTATCATCTTGTTTTCGTTTCAAAGAATTACCACCCAGAGCTCTTTCTGCAAGATGTAGCTTTGCAAAAGCTGTTTCTGAGAGAGGGTAATGTCTTTCCCTTGAGGTTTTTTTCCCTTGATGTTCCCTACCCTCACACAGGACAGTCGTCTTATCCTTTTTGGATGAATATTAGACTCACTTGTGTCTTGGATATATCTGCATGGTTAATGAGTATTTGGAGGAACAGCAGTGGGTCGTCTCCCCCCTGTTCTGTAGGGAATTTGAAGGGGGAAGGTAGACTTGGAGAAACATCAAGTTTATAGGGTTTCTTCCAACATCTGTGTTTACTTGGCTTGTTTAGGGTTCTGTTGGTGCAGGATTAATCACAAAGTAGTATAATTCTTTCCTCTCTGGAAAATTCTGATTTGTTCTCATTTTAATTTTGGAGTTTTTCCTCCTAAGATGAATTACTTGTCTTGATAAATTTATATATGACTCACTCAATAGTTACAAGCATGTATAGACAATAAGCCAATGAAAAAAAAAAGCTTTAGCACAATTCGCTGAGTATTTTGGTGCTGTCTGCTAAACATTATAGCATTCTTGTTGCATGAGAGGGAACACCACCATCCTGTATAGAATTAAATGTAAGCTGGAGAGCTCAAGACTCCACCTACTTTCTGCTGAGGCTAAAATTAAAGCAATCATTCTTTTACTTAATTAATTAATGTGTCATCTTTGTGAGGACATTGTAATTAAGTCATGTTCTTTCTGAAAGATACTAAGCACTCAAAGCAATGATTTGACATTAAAGAAATCACTAAGGACAAGTACAAAGTTCTACACTTAAGGTAATCAGTTGTAAAAAAAGTAAGGTGAAGTCCTTCATGTAGAGCATTTCTGCAGAAAAGGATGTCTATGTGAAGATAGATTTTAAAACTGAAGATGGTTTAATGATACTGTACCACTGCAGAAACTCTTAAGGAGACAAGTGCATGCATAGAGGGATGTGTGTGCTTATTTTTATTTTTTATATATATGTATGTTATATATGTACAATTACATATATAATATTTATATTTGTATAAAAGTAGTATGTACAGGATATTAAAAATAATATTCGAACTCTGAGGCTGAGACCTCCTCTGGAGTACTATATTGAGATTTGCTTCATAAGGTTGCAGAGGGTTCAAAAAAGGAGATTAAAGTTGACCAGTGATCTAGAAAATCTGGCTTCTGAGATAAAAAATTGCAAATTTGGTGTTTCCTAGCTCAGAAAAGAGACAAAGGAAGGAATCCTTAAATAGAGAAAATATATTGATAGGGGAAAGAGGATGTTTCTTCTGTCTGCGGGGGGCCAGGCAGAATGGGCTTAAGCTGCCCAAGGTGCCTGAAGTCTTTGATTAGACAGTAAGGAGAACTATCTAATGACAGAGATGTTCAAGTGCTGGAATAAGTCACCTACAGAAGCTGTGAAATCCTCATCGCTGTAGAATTTTAACAGTAAGTTAAACTGGTTCTGAAGCATATTGGCTTCGAGAAGGTTGATTCCGCATTGTAGCGGGGGAATAGAGTACTTTAGCTCCTAGCCCTTATTTCTGCCATCAACTGAGCTTTCAGCTGTCATTAAAAAATAGAGGCTATTTCCACCGCTGAAAGTAAACACACTAGTTGAAGTTGAATCTGCTTGCTGAACCTCAGTATCCTAACTGATGAGCAGGATGGTGGTTTCTTATGAGTCTTATTCTGACCAAATGTGATCAATTTAATGAAGAGAATTAAATGGTTACCCTCAGGGTAACCAAATGCCAATGTGGCAATAATAAGCCTGTAGTAAGACTACGATGTGTTGCATAAGTTTCAAGCTGACAGGAAACAGCATGTTTCCTATCTGTGAAGGGAAGTTCCAGGCAGTATCCATGAAATACTCATGAAATATTTCATTCAATTTTGGTTACTTCTAGCTGTTCTAAGGGTATCTCATAGTATTGCATCTTGCATGTGGGGCAGAGACATTGACTTATGGCTGTTTCAGTTCAGTCACTAAACCCTAGCATGTAGTCCCATATGTGCCTCCATATTTCATATATGTCTGTGTGTTTCATCAAGGTCTTTGAGACCTTAGGAACATCAGTTCCCCCAGTTTTAAAATCACATGCTGCTTTAATAATCTTTGCAGACAGTTATAACACCATCCTCACACCATCTTTAAGACATGAGGAAAAAACCACTTTGCAGAAGTCTTGAAGAATTCTATGTTGCACATCAGTATAGCAACCCATGACTTTCAGCTTTGCACTTAATAAGACCACCTGGCAACTGCTTGATGCATTTTTACATTGCATTATTTTTGATGCTACTTTGATAACCACTGGAAGGCTTAGGGGAGTTTACAAGAAGTTATTTGTGTTCTTAGTAGCTTAGTCACTGATGACGTGATGTCAGTGCTCTGTGATTCACTTATGATTCATTTCAAATTGTACACTAGGTGATAGAGTTGGAACATGCTTATGAAATAAAGACAATGCTTATGAAATAAAGGCCTCAGACCTAGAAAAGTTAACTTTTCTTTCTTGCAAAATTCAGTTCAGTTAAGACATCCTTAGCGTTCTTCCTGTTGCCTTATCATTGCACTCATGAGTACGAAGGTCTCAGTACAACGATCTTGTCTATTGAACATGCTCTTTTAACTCTGTGAAGTGTATTTACCACAGGCTTGGTCATCAGGACATGCTGAAAAGCAAGCAGTTTGCTCTTAAAGCCGTGTTTACTGGCTTTTGAGCACTTTGATTCTTTCAACCATTCTAGGAACAAGTGCTACTTCAGTTATTTCTAAATCACGGATTACAGGGTGCCACCAACTGGATCGTGCAATAGAATGGCTGATGGGCCTAGATTAGGGTGTTCTTACACTTGTGTGTTCTGAGTCTCACATGCAATGGAACTTTTGTGATTGTAGTTTTTAGTGGCTTTGTGTTATTACATACATAACAAAATATTTAGCCCTAAATGTCTTTGTGCTTTCACTCATGCAATTAAATATTGGAAAATTATATTCAACTCCCGCTTCCTTGTTTGTTTCAGAGAAATTTATTAAAACATCTAAGTACAATAAGGGCATTTACAGGAGGAAAAGCATGTAACCAGTATTTTTTTTGTATTTTGCTGCAGTGAAACAAAGCTAAGGCTTATGCAGTATTTTGCAGCTTTCTTTAAGGTAAATTGACTAACTGAAGCACACCCATTCCACTTTATCTAGTATTCACTTAGTGGTTTTTGCTCAGCAGGGTGTGTGGTTAGAAACAGGTATACAAACGGAAATGAAAATGAGTCTCAAATTTTTAAAACAAACTGCTGGAGGTTCGAGAGAATACTGCAGAGGCGTTCAGAGACACACTCCTGCAACACAGTCAGGAAAGCCCTCTTATTGGCTCCACCATTTGCACAAAGATAGGTTACCATAACTTTTTTTTACTTCCTTACACACAGTTATGTTTAGCAGGTTAGATCTCCAAAAAGAAGTGACCTAGTCATCAGAGGTGTGAAAGACCCAATGACAGCTCTGAAACTGAAACGGAGCAGGATCTCTTCTCACCTAAGGCCCATTTCTACTAGTTTAACTTCATGGATTTTTTTGTACTATGAGTTTGTGAAATACAAATGGAAGTGGAATCAGGTTCAATATTTATCATTTTCGTAACACTTTCTGTATCATGGTCTATGCACTTGAAAAATGCTTCCTTTTACAATTGGGCAGGAGGATGACATTAAATATTTGATACTACATGTGTTTGTAAAATGATATGCTGCTACACTTCCAGGCAGACTTACTGTTCACTGCTGAACTGTACTGGGAACCTTAAGACTTTTTGCTGCAGTGCTTATTTTGTGTTTTAAGACATTACTAATAGGATGTTTTTCTTTGTGGAGGTGAGCCTTTTAGTTGGGTCAGAGAATGGATAGCACAAAACTTAGTACTGCTTTAACGTGTCTAAAATAACTGCATGTAGTCATAATGAAGTCTATCTCTGTTGTGACATAATTAGTTCTGGATGTTGTGAAGCATAAATGCACTTTTATTATGCAAGAAGATACCATAAATATGTTGACCTAATCACTAATAGTAGGTAGAATATACTGGCTTCCTCTGCATCTTTGTAAAATGGAAAAGGTAAAATGGAAAAGAGACCTTCTGGAGGACAGAAATTCAATCTGGAACATGATGCCAAGTGGTACTGGTGTTAAGTCATGGCAGAGGATTTTGGAATGCTTACAGAGGAGAAACTGCTAGGAGAGTTATTTGCTGTCTTTGACAGCTGGAGATGATCTATATTGAGCACTTCTGAAAAGCTGGTGATTTAATTAGAGCTGTATATACTTAATAGTATGTGCGCACATAACCATTTGGCTTCCAAGTTAAGCATATATTGAACTGCTTTTCTGATTGAACAAGAGCTGTTGGAGGCTCTGGCAGAACACCACATTTTATAAAATACATGAAAATTAATACAGGCCTCCGTGTGCAATTTCACCCTTCCTGGAGTCACTGGAAGAGTACAAAATACCAAATACTGAAGGCATGAACAAGTATTGATTCCTGATGTCCTAGCCTTCCTCTGCAAATTTCCCACTTCTCTGGCTGAATACTTTGCTGTTTTGCCCTCAGTGTACCTGCTGTAATACCTAGGCACTTTATATCCCAGTAAGATTCTTTAGGTAATGAATGAAATTATGTGAGGACATGAACAAAGAACACACAAACTTCGGTTCATGCAATAAAACTGAGAACTTGTAGTATGTCAGAAGGCAGCTCAAGAACTTTTAGTTACTTGGGGCCTATACTGCTCTCATTTATGGGGCTGTTGGAGAGGCAGACCTTCCCCCAGCCCGTATTGCTGTAGGGAGAATTGCTCCTTAGAATTTAAGTTTAACTGCAGAAGGTGAATTCAGAAAACAGTCTCTCATGTTCAGTGTTGAAGATCATCTGATGCATAAAGTTCTCATTCTGGGCTTGATAGTGCTGAGTGGGTTTCTGCATGTTCACATAGGCTTTGCCAGAACTTACTGATCAGGATTTTTCTGTTTGTCTTGCCTGAGAGGCTGGCTGTAGTAAGATATTCAAGACTGCTCATTGTATTGAGTTTCTTCCAAACTCGCTATGCTTTTGCTAGAAGAATGAAGTTACCCACACTGGGTATATGATACCCAGCATGTCTTCTGCTTTCAGGGCTTCAAACACTCAGCTAAAACAATAACTTCACTTGTAAAGCACAGATCTAGGCCATTCTGAGTCACCTTCCTACTAAACTACATCTACTCTGCATGAAATAGAGTCAGCCTGTCTAAATTTGACGGAAAGATAGGAATCTCAAAGAATTGCTTGTGTAGAAGAGAGACATCCAGATAGGTGCCCACGTTTGTGTAGGGGCATCTGTGTGAACACAGCATTGGTTTGATTCAATTTGCTGCCTGGCCAGTCAGCCTGGATTCCACCACAGCGTGTATTGCTTTTGTGTAGCTGGTAGCTTTAAGCATGAGTTAAGGCATTGTGGGGAAGAGAAGGAAAAGACTTTCAGGGGAAAGTATAGTGATAAAGGGCATGAATAGGGCTATTGTGGAGTGAAGAATAGAGGAGACGGATCTAGAGAAAATCGTACTCTATTAGTTGTACTGAAGATCCAATGTATTGTTCAAAAGGAGAGGCCTGGGCTCTGGGGTTCTCTCGTCACATTTGGTACCTTCCTGTAGAAGGGCATGGAAACTCTTGCTCAAGGACTAACATGAATTATATTGTTTTGACAGTGGGCTAAGTTTAATGTTCCTTTTTGGTGTTACGCAATTTAAATTTTTTTTGTCCTCTAGTAATAGGTGCCATTTCATATGCTGCAGATCTGCTGTTTCATCTACATCTTCAATTTTGCCTTATTGCACATTTTTTTGTATATTGTTCCTGTTACTGCTATTTTAAGTGATAACTACATTTATCCTCGTAGAGGACAATGTATTTAAAATCATTCAAAAAGGTAAATTTTCTTTTGTGTTTGAAAGGGTGCCTAATTCCAATTCAAGCTACTTAGGTTCTCTCATGGCAGACTGTGGAAAAACATCAGCTGTTAATATTTACAAACACTTTCACTACTGTGTTTGTTACAGAAACTAAAACTTCTAAAAATGTTCTGCTATATTTGATGTCCCATATCTTTTCTGAATATGGAAAGAAAACCCACAAGACCCAGAAGATAGATGTGGTCTAAACAACTTCAAGTGAAATCCTTGTAACACACAACTCAAGGAAATGTGTTAGCACATTTAGGTCCACCACCGACAATTTGCATAGGTTAACCTCTGGGCTTCTGCATACATTATATCTCATTCTGTGTGCATCCAAGCATAGATCCTAAGCTGTGCATGTACTTTAGTGTTAGGTATGTCAGCTGCACAAAAAGCCTAGACAAACACTTAAGAATATCGCCATTCTGTTGATAAGTTCAGTCATGCTACTGACTGACTGGTCTGGATCAGTAACTGAATTCTTTTGCTCCCCTGTTCATCAGTTTGTTTCAAAGGTTATAGGCATCTGCCTAAAGCTAAGCATTTCAGTGCATTGCTGGGTTGAGATCATTATATATAGTTATCTGAATGTTTTGAGTGCTTTTGAGACACAGCTGCTTTTTTGCTTGCCTTTTTTTTTTTTAATAGTCTTCCAAATCCTGGTAGTGAAATATAGTTGTTATATAGCTCTCATTAGAAAAATAAGTTAGTAAGTTACTGCTATCTTTGAAATAGCATAGGTGAACAGGCCTGATTAGAATTAGTATTCTGAAAAAGCCTTTTGCAAGTTGTTTACCAAGATTTCAATATGACTACTCCTTTTTTTTTCAGATGTAGAAGGAAATGCATATCAAAACAACCAGCTACTAAAGATAATTCTGGCCATGCATCAGTTTATCATCTCCTCTGCAGACATGCTCCAGAAACTCATTGATCTATATCCTTTGTGATATTCACCTGCTATTAAGGTAGTATTAGATAACTTGACAACTTTGAAATGGGGTAAGTAGAGGATATTTAATCTATGGGTGTATTACTGTTCCACTAATTAAGCAATGTACTTGTTCTTTACAGTGTTTTGGTTGTATAGTGTGTTTTTGTTTGGTTTAGGGTTGGGTTTTTTTGTTTCTTTGGTTTAGCTTATCCACAAAGAAAAAGATGAAACTCCAATTCAGATTACAAGTAGGGTAAGTCACCCTCCGTTGGCCATGGAGGGAATATCTAGCAGGTGGTAGATTAATGTAGGCACCTCAGTTAGGTACTGTGAACCTGGGCCCAAGTTTCAGGTAACTTTCTCTCTGTCCTCCATACAAGTACAGGAGCAAAGAACAACAGTGTAACTTGAAAATATTCTGATTGTATCATCTGGAGATGAAAATTTTCAACAGATACTATTTCTCATACACACACTCAAAATTATAATGCATTGAAATAAATCATAAGCTTTTTCCTTCCTATTTGTTCCCATTTTGAGGTGACTATCTAGACTCACGCATGTGCGTTTCTGGCTCATTAGCTTTTTTGCAATGAAGCTACTAGATCATACTGGCAATACTAGCCTTTCTCAGGAATTCTAAATTGTGGAATATATTACCTGACTTCTTAGCTTTACAGAATGTTTATTCCTAATTAGAGGAGCACAGTATAGGAAGCAGACCTGACATGCTAAGAAGGCCCAGCCAATTTTGGTACAATTTAACTTAGATAATCCTTTCTTCCCCCGAACTCTCTGTTTTACTGGCTTTTAGAAGCAGCATCATTTACAACAGAGCTTTACTGTCGTGTTTGATTCTGACTGTCCTGTTGCTTCCCTAACCACAGATGTTAGATCATGTATGCCAAGCTACAACTGTGGTGTAGTGTTGCATTTAACTTGGGCTCATGTGCTCTTTGAAAATGGAAGAAAGTAGTTGCACGTTTCTGAGAAGTAATGTTTTCTACAGTAAGAGAAACGATTCAAACTTTTATGAGATTTGCATATTTTAAAAGCTTGGTTTTTGACTCTCTGAATAGCTAAGACATTGAAAGGTAAAGACAGTTTGAATGGGTCAGATAGTCTGGGCTCTTGTATTTTGAAAAACCTTGCAAATGTCCCAGTTTCACCATTTTTTTAATCCCCTAAATTGCATGAATGATTTTAGATGGTTATGGATGATTTGTAAACCATCTAATTTCAGATACTCAGTTTGGGGCCTTTCAAAATATTTGGGAACTTATTCAGAACTCACTATTCTATAGTCAGCCTGATTTACGCACTTAATATGGGTGCTTAAATTGTGGGTGGTATGTCCCCTCAGTTGCAGTAGAATTAGGATGCAGTTAATTTCAGTCAGATTGTGGGAAGATCCACAAAGTATTTTCATTAAATTATGTTTTTTAGTATTGAAAATATGTGTGTAATCTACAGCAGAAGAATAAAGATATGCATAATACATTTTCCAAACGGGTTTTCCATGTCTTCAAAAGACATTGGCTACAATATCAAAACATGTTTTATAGAGCTAATAGACTAAAAATGTGGGTGTTTCTTTCCAGTTATCGCAGTAAGTCAAATGAAAACTGTTGTGTAGCTGGAAAGGTGACATTAGCAAGGAGAGTCATTTCATATTTTTCTTTCCCACTCTATACAACTGGTTATGTTTAAAAGAAAATAGCATCTTTTTTGGAAAAGTGCCAGTGAACCGTAATTAAAAAACTGAAAAGGACTTCTTTGTAAAAGCAGTAATTGATAAATTTGGTATTACTGTCTCAAATTTTAGTGAGATATGCAAGTGCATGAGTTTTATTAGAAATTGTGAGACATGTTACAAAGAAACACATGTAGAAAGCAGAATCATTTCACTACTTAACGTTACTCAGTACTCAGGTAATGCATCAGTATTACTCATAGTAGTCATATGTACAGTAAACTTTTGCTGACCATCGTGGGATATACTTTGTATGTGCTTGTGTAAAACCCTAACCTGGTATTATATGCCGTCAGTAGAATGATTCCTATTGCTTACAGGTAGGGAAGTATCAAGCATTTTACATTTCATAGCATATGTGAATGGATGTGGTTTTCCTTAACAGTTTTCTACCTATCTTAATGCTTTAGAGAATAAATCTTCCACGCTGTGTGTAAAGATATGCTATTTTGTGAGGTAAGAATATGCTTGCTTGGTAGCTGTTCGTCCGCAGCTATCCATGTGCCATACATAAGAATGCTTTTGCATATTGTAAGCTGACATTAAAAAGAGAAACGCCTATACTGCTTCAGCTTTTCAAGGTTCACTTCAGCAGCTTTACAGAAAAAGGCCCAACTGTGCGAGAATTGTTGTGTCATAGTTTTGAATGGAGTCTGTGCGAATCTATATCTTAAACATCAGTGAAAATTGACAGTGCTCAGGAATTGGTAGCATTGTGTCTATTATTATTATATAGGTCTATTAAAAAAATTAAGCGGGATGTTGCACCCATTTTTATACTAAGCAAAACTATTGTTTTTGGTAGGTAATTATCTGTGGTAATTGTCCTTAGTAATTCTACTTAGTCACTTGCAATGATCCTGGATCACTTTTTTTTAAAATTAATTATAGCAAAGTTTGATATCTCAGTTTAGAGAAAACAGAAGAGAAGAAAAAAAGATGCAACTCTGATAATAGATTAGCGTATGATATCTCTTTTTTTATACAAAATGGGAAATAAGTAGTAACAGTTAGGAATGTAAAATTTGTTTTAAATGGTGATGATTTTATTGTTTCAAAGTGGCTTATTTGTTAGGTCAGAATGCTTTAGTATTGTATGTGATCTGGCAACATTTTTGCTTCTAGGAAAATTCATACATACATGCATCCATAAGAATGTGCATTTCCATTTTTCAAAAAGCACAGATTTTTACATCCAGGGGTGTACTGGGTCTGTCTGGGATGGAGTTAACTTTCTTCATAGCAGCCCCTATGATGCTGTGCTTTGCATCTGTGAGTAAAACACATCAACGTTTTAGCCATTGCTGAACAGTGATTGCACAGTGTCAAGACTTTTTGTTCCTCACTCTGTCTTCCCAGAGTGCAGGCTGAGGATGAGCTTGGGGTTGGGAGGGGACACAGCTGGGACAGCTGACCTGAATTGACCAGAGGGGTGTTCCATACCATACAGCATCATGCTCAGCAGTAAAAACCTGGGGGGTAGTCATTCCACAGTAGCTGTTGCTTGGATACTGTCTGGACATCTTGTGGGAGATGGTGAGTGATTGCCTTTGCGTCACTTGTTTCTTTGTCTTTTTTCTTTCATTCGGTTATTAATCCCTCTTTATCTTGACCCACACATTTTTCTCTCTTTTGCCCTTCCTGTTCTCTGCCTCATTCTGCTGTGGCGGGGAGGAGTGAGTGAGCACCTGGGTGGGCACTTAGTTGCTGGCCAGGGTCAACCCACCATAATGGGTGACAACTGACATACAGGAATTGAAATATAAAATATGTGACTGAAACATATGTTTCAATGCCTAACATAGAAAAGTGTAGTGCTCTGAAAATATTTTGTGCATGTGAGACTGAATCACCTGTTAACTATTAAATATAGTTAATTAGTAAATTTTTCTTCAGTTAATAGATAAAATTCTGAGTAGCATAGTGCATTTTTTTGGGTCCAGACAAAATAATTTCAAGTTTTAAAGGAATATATAAAATTATCTAGACATTCATGAAGAAAAAAAACAGTATGCATATCATCTAGATTTAATGTGAAACCAGAAATTTTAATATTGATTTTATTGCAAGCATATAAGTAGTATAATTCTACACAGTATTAAGTCAGGTAGTTTCTAATTTGTTTCTAATTTTCAAATTTTGATTTTGTGTAAAATCAGGGCAGCCTAGCAAAAGCATCTAAAAATTAGATTTGTCCCCTGAAGTTGGTCAAGAAGAAATATAAACAGGAGCAACTGTCTAAATTTCAGCCTTACTGATGTTAAAGCAAAACCTTTATTTTTGTGTTTCTGTATTTTCAATGTGCAATAGGTATTGGATTACAGAGTTCTGGGTTATGTTCAAAATGGACTCTAAACTATCAACAGCTATGGAGGAATTTCAAGAACTGGTTAAAGCTAATGGTGAGGAGTTACACTGTCGTCTAATTGACACAACCCAAATGTGAGTGCCAAAGTCTCAATATTCTTGGAAAACAAACTTGTGCTCTGAATTTCCTTTATTCAAATATAGTGTCTGTCCAGCATAGCAGGATAATGGTCCTATAGTGGGTTAATTTTAATAAGTTGTATGTTATCTGTCCTTAGAAGGGTTTATACATCATTATAGATGAAATATATATTACATAGAGGAACGGAATGCCTTTCAAGAATGCCTGAGATCGAATTTAACTGTTCTGTACACTTTGTGCTGATTCTCTGTGCGAGATAAATTTTACTCTATCCAGGGAATTTACAAAATCTGTACAGGCCTAATGATTTGAAAGATCACTTGAAGCCAGTGAGAAAGGAGAATACATTTTGAGTGGGTAACAGATGAGGTAAAAAAAGTGTGTTTACATTTTTAATGCCAAAGGTAAATGAGAAGATATAGTTGTTTACATTGCCAAACTCCGATACTGTTTTCTCTGATTTTAATTATAAAATTACTTGTCCTGTCAAGAATAAATCCTACACCTATACATCATACAGTTCTTTCTTGGGAAGAGAACCTTCCTTGTTATATGACAGTAAGCTAGTTCTGTGGAACAGTATTGCCAATTCATACTTGGTTGGAAATGCACAGGCAAAAGCAGAGCAGAATTTGGCATAGATTTTATATCTGGTTCTGAAAGAGGATATGTAGTTTTTTAAATCCAATTAAATTTCTTTACTCCATAGGCGAATAGTATAAGGGTACAGTTCATACTCAGAGGCTGGTCAAGGAAATCTCTAAGAATTATTAAATAGAGGAGCGCTGGATGTGTTCAGTGAAAACAAAGTTACAGACAGCAATTTTAGAAGTGCAATATATAATCTCGTGCTGTTTAGTAATATAATGACACCAAGCTGGGTGGGAG
>NW_010560586.1:895-1319 GCF_000687285.1 Phaethon lepturus | reverse complement strand
CCCCCTCCGGGATTGTCCCCCCGTGTCCCCCCGTGTCCCCCCGCCCCGTCAGCAGTGCAGCGCGGTGCAATGGCGCCACCTGACGGCCGCAGCGGGGAGCTGCGACGGCTCTGGAGTCGAGGGTTCGAGTCCCGGCCCTGCCACTACCGCCGAGGCCAAGAATAAAGCCCAAAAGTAATAACAAACGTGAACAGAATGAAAATAGAAAGAATGGAATAGGAATAAGAAGAAGAAGAAGAAGAAGAAGAAGAAGAAGAAAGAAGAAGAAGAAGAAGAAGAAGAAGAAAAAAGAAGAAGAAGAAAAAAGAAGAAGAAGAAGAAGAAGAAAAAGAAGAAAAAAGAAGAAGAAGAAGAAGAAGAAGAAGAAAAAAGAAGAAGAAGAAAAAAGAAGAAGAAAGAAGAAGAAGAAGAAGAAAGAAGAAGA
>NW_010560586.1:344-769 GCF_000687285.1 Phaethon lepturus | reverse complement strand
AAGAAGAAAAAGAAGAAAAAAGAAGAAGAAAAAGAAGAAAAAGAAAAGAAAGAGAAAAAGGAAGAAATAGAAATAAATAGGAAGAATAGAAATAGAAATAGAAATAGAAATAGAAATAGAAATAGAAATAGAAATAGAAATAGAAATAGAAATAGAAATAGAGAAATAGAAATAGAGAAATAGAAATATAGAAATAGAAATAAATAGCACTCGAGATCAGTTGCAGAGGGAAGCAGCCGGGCCAAGGCGGGAGGCAGAAGCGTGACCCAGACGCTGTGTGCGAAGGCACGGTCTCACCTCCCCGCATGGGAAACGTAACTTGAGATTTGAGGAATTAATTCAGTGGGGACAGAAATGTCTGGGACAAGCCCAGCCCTGCCGCCCGACCTGCTTGGAACTCTGCGGGGGCCTCCCTGGGGAGGTTT
>NW_010560586.1:0-310 GCF_000687285.1 Phaethon lepturus | reverse complement strand
GAGCCTGGCTGTCCCTCCAGCCGGACTGTCACCAGGGCTGGTTCCTTCTGGGAGAGGGTTTTTCCAGCAGGAAAAGCCGGTTCAAGACCTGCAGGCCGGGGAACGTGGCTGGGGAGTGGGGCGCAAATGGGGAGCAGGTCTGTGCAGTCCTGAACCAGTTTGGGACTGGGAGGCACTGGTGCCTCCGGCTGTCAGAGGCTTCCTGGCCAGGCTGGTGCTTGCTGAAGCCCCAAAAACCCAGGAGCTCATGGGGGTAGGGGGGGAACTGGGGGAGTGTGGAGGTCCAGTTTGGGTGAACTGGGACGGGGGG
>NW_010560585.1:0-2670 GCF_000687285.1 Phaethon lepturus | reverse complement strand
CGAGCGAGGGGTCGGTGACCTCCTGCAGCCCGGGCTCTGCCGATCCTCCTCGAAGCGTTGCGGAGGAGAGGCTTAGCTCGGGGTGGCTGCGCGACAGTTCGGGTGCCTGTCTGTCACGGGGGCTTCTGGCATCCGTGAGGCACGGGCGCGCCTGCCCCGCAGGAGGGAAGCTGGGCACCTCGTTATGGCCCTGGGCTTTGAGTGAGGGAGCCCGGACAGCAAAGCTTCCGCTGATTGTTGGGGAGAGGGCTGGACCTCCTGGAGGTGCCTCCCTCTCTGGCGAGGGCTTGGTGCCCAGGCTCTTCTGCGGAGCCTGTGACGATGGGGGTAACAGGGTGCTATCTGGGAGGCCTGGGCTGTCCTTCCCCCAGCAGGGAACCCGTGGCAGGGCTGAAGGCTCCCATCCCAGGGCTGTGGCACCCAACCCTGCACAGGTGTCTGCCCGGCCTCTGGTGAGCCAGAGGGGAGCGTCTGGGTATGTGTGGGACTGCCTGGGCATGCGGAGCATGATGGTGGCATCTAACTACAGCTGCCTGCAGTTCTACCTGATGTCCCCCCTGCACTGTGTAGATGCTTTTGGACTCGGCTGCCCAGTTCTTAGTGTGGAATTAAGAACAGCCTTGTCCTTGGCTTTGCAGGGAGCAAGGAAAGCTCAGCACCTCTAGGTTGCAGGTGTGCTGGGGATCTCATAGACAGCGGCTACAGCTTGCATTTGAAGCTTCCATTTCTGTGCATTGCTCTTCTTCCTCTGAGAAGCTCTCCTGAATGTGGTGAGGTGGGGACGAGCAGCTGGCTCCTGTCTCCGATGCCCACAGCACATGCTCCTGTGCGTGACGGATCTGCGGAGCCTGCCAGGGCTCTTGCTGGAGGAGTGGGACAGCATCCCCCAGGTCCACGGGAAGCCGTGTGCTGGGAGGACCCCGAGCAGGGGAATTGTTAGTCTTCCCCATGGTTACCTTGCCTGCTCTGTCCTGCTCCCACTGCTTTCTTGAGGCAGGTTCTCTTACCTGCCGGTGTTTACTCATGCACTTTAAAGCAAAAAAGGCAGTTTTTAAAAAGCTGTTCTCTTCCACTTGACTGAACTTGGCTGGGACGCTGTTGCATGCAAATGATTGTCCTTCACGATGTGCAGCATTTGCTGGAATCTTGCACAGAACCTTCCTGGAAGGGGTGGGAGTATGAAAGTGCTCACTTAGTGGAGCATGCTGGGTTTGCCTGGGCTGCCGCAGAGGAGTGAGCCTCTTCCCTTCCGACTCGGAGGTCAGGCCCTGATCTTTGTGGTTGAGGAGCCCTTGAGGCCATCCCTTCCCTAAAGATGGGTTGGGAGTCAGATGAATGGTCCAGCCCAGACCGCGCAGCCTGCGTCTCTGTCCCTGGATTGCCTCTCATCTCTTCCCTCCTCCAGCTTCTGGCATGGAGATAAGACCTTGGTCCATTGTATCTGTGCTGAGAGTGGCTTTAGGACACCCAGAAAATAATAGCATGGCTTGGACTGTGCCTGGAAGGCTTGTTGGCTTCTCAAAATAGCTTACCAGTGTCTGTGACCTTAGGGGAGAGTGCTGGTTAAATCTCAGTTTCTCATCCCAACAACCCCTCGTAACGGTCTCTCATTTACTGCTGGCAAGGACGGAGCCCTTTCCCAAGACTGCGGTGGTACTATCTCCGGGGAAGCACAGAGCTCTCCTCCGGGCTCTGAAAACCCAGGTCTTTGCAGCCTGGTTGCTTTCCCCCATCCCTGCCTCGCTGACAGCAAGAAGCAGAACTGCGGAGCTGGTTTGGGTCCATAAAAGGCAACAGGTGTTGTCTGGATGCGGTGACAAAACCCAAACCTGTTGGGTGATTCAGACGGCTCCTCTGCCTGTGACACAGGGCTTGGCCGGTGGAGGAGGCTGTCCTCTGGCACGGAGTGCAGGAATGTGTCTCGGCACGAGGCAGTTGGAAAAGGGGCTGATTTATGGGGTCTTGACCGATGTCCTTGAGTTCTCCAAGGTGGCCGCAACCTTCTCCTTGCTGCTTACCACCCGAGGAGGCTGTCTCGGGGGAGAAACTGTTTCCTAGAGCCAGCTCTTGCCCTGGAAACTCCCAGCAGCAGGCTGATGAGTCCGTCCGGCTCCTGCCTGTCTTGTGCTTGTTGCTAATCCGCCTTCCTGCCGCTGGTTCAGCACAGGCGTGCCTGTCGCCGTGCTGGCCCTGCGCAGTGACTGCTGCGCGCAGGGGCTGACCTGTGGGTCGGTTTGTTCCGTCGTGTTCCCGTGCGACCTCAGCTTGTCGAGTGGGCGTCAGGCAGGCGGCGGGTGCCCTGCGGTCGTCCTGCAGCACCGCTCCCCGTCCCCATCAAGGGAGCGAGAGTTCTCCCCGTGAGGGGTACTGTTTCCTCGTCGTGGCTCATATCAAAACTGCACGGCAACAGGGTGCGGTGAGGAGGCTGCTGGGGCTGAGGGCAAACCAGTGACTAAGGAGCACAAGCTGCCGGGCGTGGTGCCAGGGTGGGTGAGCCTTTAACCCTGGTGCCTGTCACCTGCTTTCATCCGCTGCTTCCAGCCCAGCGTGGCGAGCAGCTGTAGCTCAGAGGCTGGCGGTGGGACGCCCGCACGGGCCTTGGGCTGGGCAGCAACGAACCACGCCACCTTCCTCTGCCTGCAGGGAGGTGAGCGTCCCTGTGAGGGGGCA
>NW_010560584.1:0-37145 GCF_000687285.1 Phaethon lepturus | reverse complement strand
AGTACAGCTCCTTAGGGCAGGTACGCTTACTAACTTACTCTGCTTTGAAATAATTGAAAATCCATTGTCTGTTAACTGTCCCCCCGAAGCCCTGTGTGCTAGTATTCTGTCCTGTACAGAAACCAACTCTCTAGAAATCCATTCAGTTAAAGCTGTAGCTTTGTGCCCGAGAAAGCGGCCTGTGTTAGTTTGAAATATCCTGAATATTCTGTAGTTGACTTCACTGTCTTGATTTGCAAATTCTCTTGTTCCCTGCTGATACCCTCGAGTTGCATGTTAGCCTTTGCTATGTATTTTCCAGTCCCTCATAAAGCTTAATCAGAAGAAAAAAGGTGCCATATTTTGTATTAACATCCAGTGATCTGACAAAGTGCAGCTCCAACGGGAAAGGATGAAATTGTCTTTTAATTAACTGGGTGATACTGCAGTATGGATGATGAGTTACCCAGTCACCTTCACGTATTGGTTCAGTCAGCTTCTCTTTGCTCAAAGGCAGGATCTTCACTTTTGAATACTTTTTCCTGCTTACTGCTTCATGCAGCGAGGCTTGGAAGGTGATGTGGAAACTTGCTGCCACAGAGAGGAATTGGGATAGAAACAGATAAAGGATGAGGGCAGAACAGCAGGGAAAAGTGCACCTGGGAATGAGAAGAAACTGATAAGGACAGTTTTCAGAGAACAGTGTTGATGTTAATCTTAAAATGTAGAAAGACAACTAAAATACCGTGGGGTTTAGAGCAAAAAAATGCAAAGAAGGAAGTTTGTTTTATTCCATATTGGTCTCTGCAGTGGTGTTCAGTAGTATATTTGAGGGAACAGGGCGGAAGCAGGTGACAGGGGAGGCTCTGCTTTTCTGCTTTTGGACACGGTGCTCACGCTGCTTTCTCCCCCTGGCACCTCAACCCACGGGTACAGTTTGGCTTATATCTAATATTCTAGTGAATAACTCAGTGGATTATGAAATGTAAACGCTAATGAGCAGTAGAAGGTGGCTCTGTGTGCCTTCTCAAATTAGAGTAATTTTTCAGCATTTGTCTTACCTGTGACTTTGAGTCTTTTTTTGTTTATACGTGTCTGTGGTGTTGTATCAGGAATGGCTTGGGTTGGGAAGGACCTTTAAGGGTCATCTAGTCCAATACCTCTGCAGAGAGCAGGGACATCTTCCAACTAGATCAGGTTGCTCAGAGCCCTGTCCACCCTGACCTTGAATGTTTCCACGGATGGGGCATGCACAGCTTCTCTGCACAACCAGTTCCAGTGTTTCATCACCCTCATCATAACAAACTTCTTCCTTATGTTCAACCTAAATCTACCCACTTTCTGTTGTTCTCCACCTCTTTTGTATATCTTGCAGTCTGAAGACTCTTCTTAGTTTAAGAACATGTTTTCTGTGCACAAGAAGACTGAGTGTGAATTTTTCTTTATGAAATAAACTTGCCGTGCTATGAAGAAACATCATTCTGGGTATTCCTAATTTGTATACAGTGTGTATGCATGTCTTCACAATTTCTAAATGTTTTCCTTATATTAATAATTTCTGACAAGGCAATGTGTTTTTGATGAGTTGAAGCAAAGAAGAATACTGCAACTTCTGTTTGCAGTGGAATCCTAAGCAGCAGTAACTCCGCGTAACTTTTTATCAAATGCTCATATAAATCTTGATTACAGGCACCCAGATCACTTGCTGAAAATAAGTTCTTGTCCTGCTGAAAGCAGCAGATTGTAATGTTCCAATATTTGATCTTACCATCACGAGTAGATAGTTAAATACACTTATTTCAGGGAAGGGCTGTAATGAGTTTTAGACTTGGGATATGCTGTATTGGCACACCCAAAGGGATGAGAACTTTTATTAGCAGAATTTCATTGCAGGAATATGTTAGAGGAGGAAGTATGCGAAGTGTGTCAGACATCATGGGCTGTTACTGCAGGACAAGCAATAATACTAAATTTAGGGATTGGAAGCAGAAGTTTAGGATTAGGGAAGGGATTTAAATTTGGTATAGGTCATAGATCATGGCTAATTCTGATCCTACCTCACTCCCTGGTGTACTATTAACTTGAAAAATATGACTGTCATGTTGAAAACTGGTTCATTTGGGTTTTGCATGCATCTTGATGATGAATAAGGAAGTAGGAAACCTTTTTACAGAGAAATCCCTTCAAAACCTTTGGAAGAATTCAGAGGTCAATATTTCAGCACTTGATCAGAGAAGGAGCAGAGTCATGTTCCTCGAGTAAGCCCTTGTTTTGTCTGTAGGATGTGGCTCCCTGGTGAGTAACACAGGTTGCCACCCTTGCTTGGCACAGTGGGATCTGTGTTTTATATACCATGCTTGTGATAACCAAAGATAAAAGCTGTTGCCAGGGGAGTCATGTCAGTGGTTACTGGACCTCCCTTCCCATGGAGCTCTACCTGATAGCTTATATGCTCCAAGTCTTGGTGCTTCAGTCCTCACTGAAGCTTTGAGAAGGCAGAAAGGTTTTATGTTTGCTTCTATTACAAAGGTCCTTCATAAACATCTTTATGAAATATCTACTATATTCCAGGTCTCTGTGTAGTCAAAAGAGGAAAATTTCCATTAGTTTTCAGGGTTTGTTTTGATTTTGTCCTTATTATTAAGAATGTTTGAAGCTGTCTTTTCTTTGTGAGGAAATGTCAAGTATTATCAGTTAATTCTCTTTTTCTTGCTTTTCAGATACGAATTGAGGATTCGATATTTGCCAAAAGGATTTCTAAACCAGTTCACTGAGGACAAACCAACTCTAAATTTTTTCTATCAGCAGGTGTGTTCAGTTCTACTACTTTTCTTTTGCTGCATTTACTGAATTTTTTCAGATTTTGCTGAATTTGGAAAATTCTGTATTTGTTTACGCGGATGACATATTACTGCAGAAATGGAAGTCGGTAAAATTTAAGGTTGCATATATAAAGCAGAAAGGGCATGAAGCCCATGGCATCTTTTTTCTTGAGAAGTGGCGAGGAATATTTTCCAAAGACAAGGTAGTTCTGCAGTTACTGTCTCAACTCAGGTAGAATTTACTGTTGTTCAGCTGGCTTCTTACAGTTATTTTACACTTTATTAAATTGCTGAATTTCTTTATTTTTGCAAGCACAAATAAATAGGAAAATTCACTTCAACGATGGAATGTTTCTTCCACTCATTGTTAGGTTATTTTCTTGATTTGAGTATCTTACTGATGAGTAAAATTGCATAATAGTAAAAGTTTCTAAAAAGTGAACAAAATGAAGATTTAGGTGCTTTATTTATAATCTGCTTTTAGAGTCTCAAGCTCAAAGTAAAACTTAGTGGGGTTATCTTTTAGAGGAGTCTGGACTAGAATGGTTGTAGTATCCCCTAACCTTAAGAATCCATGCAACTCTGAGAATTCAAACCTAAACTTACTGACTACTTGTTAGGTGGGTCTTTCCCGGTGTCTGGATGGTTTGCTGTCTGTGTTCGTACACTGAAATATCATTAGTGCTTAACAACAGTTTGTGTTACTAATGGTGACAAGTTGGTGAACCGGATATGTTTTTGTCATAGTTTTAAGCAGTACTTTATACTACTATATGGAGGGTTAGTTTTAATCTAGATTATTTAAAGGAGTAATTTTATGGAGTATTGTCATGATAGAGATGGAATAAGGTAGGAATGAGAGGCAGGGGGAGAGGGCTTGTGAATTCAGCTGAAATGGCAGAGCTCAGGAACTATATATTGTGAAAGCTCTGGAGTTTTGTTTTGAAATAGGAATTTTGTTTTACCTGATGCATTTTGTTGTGTCAAAGGAACAACAATATGAAGCGCTGATAATGTTACTCAAACCCCAAAGGCTGCTACCAAGGAAAACTATTCCCATGGACTGCTCTTCTTTTTGTTGTCTCTGCCACATTCTGAAATATTCTGATCTTAGGTTGCCTGCTTGGGGCATGGCATAATTCTTGAGCAACATCCCCTAAAATCAGGTTGTAACTGGAGCTGGTCCAAAGCATGGCACTCTTCTGCCTGTGTGAACAGACACATTTGCAGATGAGGAACCAGGAAAATTTCTAAAAAGAGGAAAATATAATCCTCCCCTCTGTCCAATACCTCATCTCAAAGCAGAATAGAGAATTAATATGCTCGTGCTAATTTCTTACATGTCTTCTATCCTGTATTGTACACACAGACATTCCTGCCTTAGGTAAATTACTCTTTTCTTTTTTTTAATGTGATGAAATTCTTGTATTGGTATATGTTGGAGTTTACTTCTGAGAAGACAATTCCTGTGCAGTGCTTGTCTAGACTTAGCATTCTAGTTTAACTGACCCGTGTGATATGCTTGTTTCAGCCTATAAATGTGTGGATTTTAGTGAGTTTTTAGTACTGCCAGGGATTCTTCTAGAAACAGTAAAATCATGTTCCTTTTTACTTCAGCGGCAAGTGACTTTCTTCATACTGGCTTTAAACGTAGGAGATTTGTGTTTTTTCTGAAGCAGAAACGGGTGATGAGCTCCAAAATAATTTCCTGAACTCCACGTTTACCTATCCAAGAGCTGGGAAGCCTGCAGCATCCCCTCATTTGTGCTGCAGAGAACCATTTTTTCCAAGCAAGGAATTTAAAATGCCAGAGGAATATTTTTTTAGCATTTTCTGAGACACACATTTTTACTAAATTTGGGGGAATCATTAGAAACAGCTGCGAATGTCTCAGACTAGCAAGATTTATGAAGGCCGTGAGGAACTGGTATGGAAAGACGAGATCTGGGTGTATCTGATGATGCCCTGAATCCTAGTTCTACCATAAAACGAAAATCAGAGGTTCTTGTCTCCTTGCTCTGCACGCCATATGATTTCTTTTATCTTCCCTTTTCTTCTCCACCTTGTCATGAGGTATTTCTAAATCCAGTTCTTCAGAAGTCACTGTTCTTCATTCTGGGGTGCTGCAAGGTATTTGGGTCTTCATTGTATGGAAATCAGGTGCACAACTTCTCAGATCTGTCATTCTGTGTCCGTGATTCTGTTTTGCTCCAAGTCTCACTTGGCCTTTTGAATAAATTAGGATAATTACTTCTACCTGGTAAAGTGTTAAAGCAACCCCACTGCCTTATAAAGAGAAGGCAGGAGAAGAATTTGAGCAGTAACTCTGCATCATGAAACAGACCTAAAACAGAGGGGGATGTGGAAAAACAAGGAGAGATGATTTTTCACATTCTGTTCCTCGTTGTCATTCTGGCAACATTTTAATGTCCTCTTTTGCTAATCATGGCTCACAATCAGACATATCGCGTTGCATATAGGCAAGAACCAGAGAATATACATAAATCATACATGCACACATACATAGCTTAAGCTTTCTGCACAGAAATAACTGTTAAAGAGGTAATGAACGTAGGACCTAGTTACAGAATTAAAAACCATCCAACAGAATAACACTTCTATAATCAAATTGGCTTTTGTTGAAGTAAAAGTCAACATACATTGCTGTCTCATGTGTTTATAAATGAGGAAAAAAAGATTCTGATGACCAGATGCTGCCCATGACTAAATCTTTTCCATTTCAAGAAGAGGCTGAGAACCTGTTGCTAACTTGATAACATCTAAACACATGTTGCCTGACATGAAAAATGTACAATATGGATTTTAAAAGTTCATGGAGAAAGAAAAGAAATATGGTGACCTGTCACCCATGAATTGTCCATGGATTCTAGAAAATGTAATTATTTTGTTGAATTTGAATTGCAGAGCAGCAGTATTGTTGAAAAAGAAGCTGAAAGTTTGAGAGACTGAATCCTCAAGTGATCTTCATGTTCCAGAAAAGCACAGAACATTTGTAAAGATAACCAAATGTTACCTTAATCACTGTCAAAAGACACAGTTCATTTGTACAGTTAACCCAAACCACAATTATCAGGCTGTTAAACTGAAAACTGGCACACGTTTGTAACTTCACATGCATGACTACTCCCATTCAGTTCAATGAGTGCATTGCCCTGTATAAATTGGTGCAAGCTTTTAAGTCTTCTCAGCTTGGACTTAGTATGTGAAATCTTTTTTTTTGCTCTCCTTAATTTTGACTCTTTTAAGGATGCTGTGACCTTTCTTTTTTTTTGATATTCTTCATTTTCAAGAGTCTTGAACAAATCAAGAACCTCTGACCAGAACTGTTTGTAGCTTGATGTACAGCCGTTTGTAATCGGTGGCGGTCATTCTGCCATCTGCAGCGGGCGTAATCCGTTCTAATTGGAATTATAAAAGCAGGGCACTTAACGAGACTTCTCATAAGAGTGCCCCTGGTTTGCAATCTGTACAGCAAAAGGATTAAAATTAGTGTGTGGGGAGGGGAACCATGGAACTTGTTTGTAACGTCAGAATTAGTCATACTAATATTGGATACCATGCAGTGTGTCAACGCATCTGTGTTTCAGGCTGTGCTTCAGCTTTGAGGCTTGGGATGGGGGAGAGGCTGATGCTTAGGCCATTCCTCTTGAAGAGTTGTCTGTTCGAGATGTCATTTTACATCCCAACTGAGAGCGCTCATCAACATAGAATTGTGTCTTTTCTTTTGTGTTGTTTTGGTTTTTTTACTGGCCTGTTTGGTAGGTGTCAAAGGTAGTGGATCGCAGGTCTTCAGAGGTGTCTTCTCTCTTTTCAATTAAGTGGAGCATTTAGGTGGTGCTACTGCATTATTCCCGTGGGCCCAACTGCTTACAGTTTCAGCCAAATTAGGCAAATTGGATCCCACCCAGTGCTGCTTGAATTGTGAGGTTAAAGTATTCAAAAATCAGGAAATGCCGGATTTATGATTGTCTGCACAGCTGGCAGATGCTTGCTGCATGGGTTTTATGTGCCAGCCTTCAGTTGTGTCCCATTGTATCGTATATGCAAATCTGAACCAAAGTGAACTCTAATCCCACCCCCAAAAACCTTAAACATGAACTACACAGGATTGCTCAGTAAAAATACTGTAAGTTAGTTTTTATCAATAAGTAACATCCTTTTATTTGTTCTGTTGGCTGTTTTGTATATCTCAAAAGAATAACGATACCTGTCTTTTGTATGAATATTTAGCATTTTTCAAGAAAGCTGCAGAGGAAACAAGCATAAAGTTACATTAGAGTTTTTCAAGTAATGGAAATTAGACTTCACATTTTTCTTGTGCTTTTTGGGAGCATTTCCAGTTGCTTTAAATAAGTGTTGGTGAACTCAGTTGCAAGTGTCTTCCTTTCCCTCTGTTCCAGTGACATGGCTCTTGGGAGGTGGAAATAAAGGGGACGGGCTTCTCTCTTTTGCCTTAATAGCTGAGTGAGGAATGAAAGCCATCTCTCACCTCAAGATAGAATACAGCTTTTAAAAACATTCATATAATGAGAATCAGATGTAAGCTACTTGAATTGCCTTCCTTTTTACTGTGGGACAAGAGCCTGCACACATTTATCCTCGAATAACATGTTAGCCTCTAGTAATTGGAGATGGTTTATCCCTTGATGAAAAGGGAGTAAGCATCTGTATGGGGGCAAGGAGGGGGACACACCAGCTCTTAGGCATCAGCTGTTCCATTGTTGCTGTCCTTGTGCTTCAAACAGAAGACTTTTAAAATAACTTTTTGGGATTTTTTAGATCCTGAAGAACAAAAGGTTGTTTTTAACAGAGTAAAATTTTTCTCTGTGCTGCCTCGTTTAATCTGCAATGTGGAGCTGCCTTGGAGATGTACATCTATGTAACAAAGGAGACCATAGGACTGGACCATGTTTTGCATTTGCTTTTTAAAATGAGCCAAAGATTGTGTAATGCACAAGGGAAGGAATTGCAAGCAGAGAGAGGGGATGATCTCAAAGTTAAGGCAGATAAATGATGTTCTGCAAAAACTGAGCTGAATTCTGGGCCACAGGGTTTCTGTGTTTCACCAGACAAGTACAGTGCAGGTTCGTTTTCATAAGACAACTGTTTTTAAAAAGAAAAGAGAAAAAAGTGATACTTGTTTTCCTCTAAAAAAATGAAAAAATAAAAGAAAATTATCTAAAGAAATAGGAGGTAAAGTTTCTTGTGGACAAATGGCACTTACTTGCTTTGTCTCTGTAGTATCTGTAAAGACAATATGAACACTTAAAATGTATTTCCTTAAATGAAAATTCTCTTTTGTGTTGTGGCAGATAAATGCATCATGCAAATTAAATTATTTTTATAACCCTGTCCCCCAACATGTAGGAAATTTTAAGTCCAGGCAATTACTGTTAATAACTTAATGATTAAAGTTTTACAAGGCTTAGGTGCATGAGATATAATTTGAAGGGCAGACTGGGAATTAGACTCCTTAACCTAATTAAATAACAACATCTCTTATACCCTAATAAAAATAGGAGACCTGAAGCAAATGACTTTGACAGAAAAAGCTTTGAAGAAAAGCAAGGACATAGGGAGAAAAGCTGGCATTGTTCCTGATTGGCAGCCTGTTTAAAACAAAAAATAAAACAAAAAAAGGTCTTTCAGGAAGAGTTAATGGTTGACACATAAACTGTGCCCTACAGGGAAGTGGTAATAAATGTAAGAATTGCAGCTGCTTAAAAAGATCTAAAAAAAGAAATTAGTTTTAAATCATAAGTATATAAATCAAACTGAATATCGCCTGTCTGCTCCTTACAGCTTGCAAAAGTAATTATAAGTGAGACAGCCTTCACAGGGGTCGGTTTCTTGAAATTGCTGAAATTCACAATTCCTCATAAAGTATTCATTTTTCAACTATAAAAGTTGATTTACACTCTGAAAACTTACGCTGACATTCTTGTTGTAGGTCTTGCTGTTTGTATTGTTGTGTAGCTACTTTGGTAACTTCCAAATGTTCTGTGTCAAATGTCTGCTTTCTGTTAGCAGTGTTGTATGATAGGAATGTAAAACATACTCCTATTCCTAAATACCTCTTAAGTAGTCAGCCAAGCTCAGTCCAAAGGAAAATGGCTGATTTGATTTAAAATTTCCACCTGTCAACCAGAGTGGTGAAAATACTGCTTGTGGGCTTTCTTGCAGTCATATGTGAATTACTCTTAATTCAAGACGATAAATTTAAAATCCTCAGGACAAGTTTCCATGTACTGGTTTCCATATTCCATCCATGGATATGTCTTTGTTAGTAATCTTGAACAAAATGTTATTCTGATAGGTGTATTAGGTTGTACATAACATACATTGGACCCCCCCCCCAAAAAAAAAAAAAAAAAAAAAAGTTGAGTCACGTTGGTACTTGGACCCATTTGTTCTGGAGAAAGCAAAATTCTGTGTCGGTGAGAAGGACGAAATTAGCTGTTAGCAAGGCATGCTTAGTAGGTTGAGTACTATACGGCTCCCAAGAGTATAGACCTACTTTATGGAAGGTCTGAGAGGCAGCAGTGTATAGTGTGGTGACATCTGGAGATCAGCCCACTTGGACAGAAGGGATCATTTTTAGCCATTCTGTCCCTAACAATGCCTCATCAGAAGTTGATTTCCCCCCTACCCCATCTCTAATGCCCTTATTATTAACAGGGGAGCTTCCAAAATTCGTTAAGAGATGTCAGAGATCACCTCTAGATAATACAGAGGCTGTGACCTTGCAAGACGAAGAAGAGGAGCAGCTGAGGGCAGATGGCAGATGAATGTTATCCTGATACTGAATCAGTGCTTTTAGCTCCACTAGAAGAGGCCAAAGCCTTAATTTTCCCTAATGTAGACTTATCTTCTGTAATACAGAAGTCTGATATATCAGATGGGTAAATAGGGGTGGAAACACAGGTGTTTCCCTCCCGTGCATATTTTAAGGACTACCATTAGGGTCATTAAGATTGTTTCTACAACTACTGATGACATTAGAGGCAGGCCTTGGGCTTTTGTGCATATGGTACTTCATTCAGAGCAGATGAAGCACAAATCTTTGAGGGTTAATTTTGCGTAAGATTTCTGAAGCTGTAGTAATGTGGGTTGGGTTGGGTCCCTATTCTTCCAGGGTGATGATTCTGATTCTGTAGTGAAGAAAATCCAGTGTCCTACAGGAATCTGCTGTTGGTAAACGAGGGCGGGCTTCGCTGTTGGGAAGACGGAGGAGCCATCTCCTTTTGCAGTTTGGTGATTACAGATACATGCAGTTATGTCGTGTGACTGTTCTGCATTCATCTGGTGATGTATCTGTCCCAACGCTACAGCATTTCTATGGTGCGTTTAATGCTACAAGAAAGATGACAGCGGAAACCACAGAATATTTGAGATAGTTACGTCTGATAGGGGACCATGGAAGAGCTGTGTCATGGATTGTGGTGGGCTTGCGTGTCGTACCCGCTGCAAGTGGGGAAGAAAATTCAGTCTGAACCGGAGTGCTCTGAACACAGAGCAACATTGTTCATTTTGAGTGTGAGATTGTGGGGGAAACAAATGTGGTACATGCTTCATCGTTGTGTTGGTCGCATAAGTAGTAGCTGAAAATCAGCTTTTCCGATGGATAAATTGAGGTATTCTGGACTTTCATGTTATAGAAGCTGGAATTAAGAGCTGGTAAATTACAGGAAAAATTTCAATGGACATTTGTAGGACTGATGTCACCAGAAATGTTGTGTGTTAGTGTAAAACAAAGATCCTGATTGAGTAGTTCTGTGGTGGCTGAGAATGAGCTATTACATACAAAAAACAAACACTAAAATACGTTCAGGTATTAGAAGCTTGAATGTTTAAAAAGCAGTGCTAGAACAAACCTGAGCTGTTTTAAAAGGAGAATAAATAATTACTACAGATAGAGGATGGTCAAGAGGAAGGTTATATTTGTTAATATAAATGTCACTAACTAAGCACAAATACATAACTTCTGAATATAAAAAACAGCAGCTAAAATATCTGGGTAGAACAAGTGGATAAAGAGAAAATGATGTAATGTGGATCTTTGTTTTTCATGCTTCGTTAAACTACTACAATTACGGTTCTTAGGCTGTTTACTGAATGGAGTACAGAAGACATTTTGTTTCTTTGTTTGCTTATCTAAATATCTTATGTGTTGTGGTGGAGAGATTTTTTTTTGTTATGGACTTAACTCCTTAGGGGGTACTTAATCACTGAAGTGCTGTTTAAATACAGTTTTCAAAGCAATGCAAATTTGGAAAATAAAAAAAAGGACTAAGTTGTGTAAGTAGGTCATAGACATTGAAAGTAAAGCAAGAGAAATAGATTGCTTATTTTTAAACTGTCCTGAAATATTGGAGATTATCCTGTGGGAAATTTCTTGGTAACATTAAATGAGCTGGGAAAGCCAGTGCAGTGGCTAATTACTGGTACTCACCCTTTTTGAGACACCATTTGATAGTACTGTTGCTAAAGAATTTCCACAGTAGTTATGCTTGAAAAGAAAACTCAGTAGAAAGTTTGGTAATTTTTTTTTAAATAACTTCTAAGGATACAAACAAATCTAAACCTAAAATAGATTTTTAAGGTCCAGCAGGTAGGTTTTTTTTTAATCCGTAAACTCTTGGAAAGCATTCAGTACTAAGTTCAGAATTATTTTACTCTTCTTAATAAAGAAATTTAAATCCAGCATGCTGTTTTTATGAACTGCACTGGCAAGATGGCTTGTCAGCCTGAGTGAACATTCTTCTGAAATACTGCAGCTGCGTAAAAAAAATCGTGTGCAGAAAAATGAAGCAGATGGCTTTTCAAAGTAGCAGCTGGTATATAAAATACAAGGCCTGTGATAGATTTCTTCTTAAATCATTTGTGCTAGTGAAGGGCTATTCTCTAATTTCTCCATCTTTACAAACATGGGCTTTCCTCTGTCTCCAATTTTTATTTTAAATTATACCATCTGGAATTTGCTAGCTGTTTATATAGCTAGGAAAGTGCCCGTTATTTCCTAGTAAATTTTGAGAGGTTAGAAGTTACACCAGCAGTAATTTGCCCATTCAAGTAAAAGAACAAATATTTTAAAAGTCTGGCATCAGAAATGAAACTGGGCTTTTCTTTATGTGCCCGTCTTCCTTGTGGAAAAAGCTCATTAGTTCATGGTTCAGTGCTCACCTCCTTTCTTTTCTTACGATTTAAGAGTATCTTGGAACTTCTAATGCTCAAAAAACTAGAGACGTAAGAGAGATTTTTTTGTTCTAGCTAACCAATGAAGAATAGTAATGAAAAAATATTTTAAAATGTTGGTGAGAACAGAAGGTAAATAAACAAAGAATTCTAACTGAACATCAGGACATTAATATGTCAGGAAATACATTACATTATAGGATTATCCTGGACTTAGGAATTCTTGTTCGTTTTAAATACTACTGCTCTTTCTAAGCACGTGTTCATTGAACACAGGTAGTATGTTGGGGGGGAGTAATGGTTTTGTTTCACTTTTTATTTTATCAGGACACGTGAAAGACCTTTTTCTTACCTCTGAGAGGTGCATTTATGCTTGGCATTCATGTTTTCCACATTGCATCCCTTCCTTGTTATAGAATGTTTGTAGCTGTTGTGACCAAGAAGTTAACTACAAATGTGAAGCGTAGGTCACACTTTAATTCTTACTCGCCATCCTGTGAACGGGCAAATGCAAGTACAGTTCCTTCTTCTAACACCGACATTGTAGTACTACTCATCTAGAAGCCTGAAGTAGTTTGCATTTTGGTTATACCATGGTTAATGGAACTTAAATAGACTAATCCTTTCCCCTCAAAGCGTACACCTGCTTGACTGTAAATCTGATTTAAATGTGTTAGAACATTTACCAAAAAAAAAAATCTGAGGGAAAAGATGCTTGAAATCAACACCACAGTGTGCAGCAAGAAATTATTTTTTGTCTTTATCCTCCTTTAAACTCTTTTCCAATATATTTTTCTCTGCAAGTTCTGATATGCACATTCTGCTAAAATGCAAAATGGGTAAATGGAAGCAAGCGTGTTGCATGCAACATAAACCAAAGTGATTCACTTAAGACATAATATTTTGGGGTTTTGATTGTTACCAAATAGAAAGTATATCAGCTCTTAGCAATACAACACTTGAATTCATAATCCTAGTGTAAATCTTAAGTGTTTGCCTTGTTAATCTTTATGCATTTTTATTGCTAAAACATTGTGACCATGAAGTATTTGAGATGACTACAGGCTTCATGTAGTCTTATCATTGCCAGAGCATCTGGTCTCTAGTAGGTGATGTAGCTGAAGTAATGCCACACAGGTTTAGCAGGAGTACTTTAAAGGCTTCATTGGGTTGGTGGGAATCGGGAAGGGTTCCTGCTTTGCTGTTTCTTCTTTGGCCTGTTGGCTTATTTGGGGTGGCTTTTTCAAAAACAAGTTTATATAAATTCTGTGACAAGTTTTATATAAATTTATTGTTCTCTTACAAACTAGGGAAAATTAAGTTCTATTAAATAGCATCTTACAGTTTTTCTGATTTAGCCTTTGGAGAGATCCCATTCTGAATAATTAAAATGGGGAGCAGAACAGCAGCAGTGGTACTTGGTCTGCTTGACGAGTGTATATATCTTGATGGACATACCCTTTGGCCTTCCTCCATACATTGCATACTGTTAACTGAACTTCCAAGCTGTAAGTAAAGGTCTGCACATACAGAGGGCAGTTCTGCAGGTGTAACATGAGCTCGCAGGTAACAGTAGCTCCCAAACCCACGGATCAGGATTATTCCTCCCTCTTAACATTCTACTTCTGAATTCGTAGTAAACAGGAAAAAAATTACAGAATTCTTTAAATTTGTCAGTTTCTTTTTTGTGTCTTCGTATGTGTATAAACTTTATACTCTAAAAGATAGAGCCTTTTTTCTCTTAAACAGGCAGATAATATTCTTGTTTCTCTCATTTAATTGTATTAACAACAATAATAATAAAAGTAATAGTTGAGCAAACACGAAAGACTTCTAGGAAAACTATTCAATTGCCCTGTGGCAGTGCGCTTAATTACCATTAAATTATCTCTTCTGTCTCTTCCATTTAATATTTGTTCAGGCTTTTTCCTTAGGAGGTTATGTAGCTCATGCTGAATCTCTTGCAAAACTCTTAATCTTTGCGCGAGTATTAGTTCATGCATTGATCTAATGCCATCTCAAAGAGAATAGTCAAGAAAAATTAAAGGTGATAAAAGAAGTTCTCATTACTATTCTGGGAGTAGAAATTGAATGTGGCCCCCCCGACTTAGTGAAATTTAAATGAGAATGTGTGCAGACAAGTTTCTGAAAAAAGCAAGGTAAAATTAATTCCTTCTATCAGTTTATTACCTTTGCTATCCATAATAGGACACTGCCCAATCTAATTAGACCAAAAGATTAGGACCATAGGCTTCCTGAATCTCATAATTTCTTTGTATACCTTCCAAAGTTTAAACACAAAAATAAATTGGTGTACAGAATGTATATGCAGTGCTTATGATAATCAAGTGCAATTCTTAAATTTGATGAGAGGATGTCGTGACTAATTTTGTGAACACTGCTATGAGTCACTTGTGGACACTGAAGGCGGGTATTTTTTCAATGTTTTCAGCTCATTTCTTAAGTGGATAAAGGCATTTTCATCCCACTCTTCAGGTTGAATCATGTGAATTTGAAAGACTTGAAACTCCATGTTACAGTACCAAGGAACTTCGGAAATCCACACACATGCCCCCTGCCCCTGCAGTGAATCAGCAAGGGAGAGTCTCTCTTGGCTGAAATGTGAGATGGAAGGGATATATGTGATTTACTCCAACTTTATGAAATAGCTGTGTGTGTCCCTCTCTTCTGGACAGGGATGTGCAAAAAACCCTCCTTTTTTCTGCTTGTCACACTAAGAAAATTACGCGCTCAACTAGGCAATTGTCTGCTTGCAGCATTATGATGAAAATGTGTCACTTCTGTTCTGCAAGTAAGCTGAGAATTATCACAATACTTATTTTTTTCTTCCAAATTGTTGGGATTGGGAGGTTTTTTTAAACTTTCTTAGTCAAGTTCTCGTGCTTGTAGTTGCAGAGTCAAACTGGGAAAATAGAAGTGGGATTTGTGAACGCTCACAAGACAGAGTGCAAGGGGAAAGAAATTCCAAACTTTAAATGTTTGGGTAATGTTATGTATTTATGGAATACTAGTTACTTGTGGCTAGCTACATTTTAAAATATGGTTGCATGAAAGTGAAGATGTTCTTAAGCTGTTTAGTTTAACAAATTAAGTACTTAGTACTGGGACCTGTAAGCAATGAGCTGTGAAGATAAATGAATAAATATTTGATTATGGTATACTAGTTGCCTCAAATTAGCATAGTTTCTGCAAGGGGAATTTTTATATGTCAGGATTAAAAAAATACTTTGCTACAGCCAGTTCTTCTCGGTGTCTGAATGCTTCAAGGAATAGATGGGCAACAGCTCTGAAATTTCCTGGCGATGCAAAATTGTTGAAATGGTTCAAAAAATGGAACACATAATTTAGGGGGAAAAAAAGTTTAAGGTGTAAGGCAAGCTGGGTAATGGATTTTGTGAGCGGATATGTTAGCTTTTTAGGTGAAGTAACTTGGCCTATACATGAAGGTGAATTCTCAGAAAAGTATAGGAGAATAAAATGAAAGCTTGTATTGTAAAGTACCATTCAAGTTCATTAAACCTCAGTATGGATGATATAAACAAGATGTAAATTGATTATAGTTTCTTTTAACTTGATACATTTCTGGAATATGGAAATACATATAAGAACTGAACTCACATAGAATTTGCATTTTCAGTTTGTTTCTTACTTTTCATTATCCCCATGGGTATCCCGTGCTGTATTTGGGGACAAAGAGTGCTGTTCTGTTGTTTGCCACTGTGAGTACTGCAGGGGTCATTTCTGGTAGTAACACAGAACCATTAAGGTTGGAAAAGACCTTTAAGAAAGAACATGGGAGCTTGAAAATTACACTCCTGATTTAAATGCTCTGAGCTTGTATCTGATGGTTTTAATGCAGGACAGGTTTCATATCCTTACTGGTGAATACAAGTTCTAATCTAATTTTTTTGTTGAAGTTGTTATGTTGTGCCATTTATGAAGGCATCTAGACGGCAGTTCTGATAGCTGATAGCTCTTTTCAGTGGTGGCCTGTGCCAGGACCAGAGGCAACAGGCACAAACTGAAACACAGGAGGTTCCCTCTGAACATCAGGAAGCATTTTTTTGTTTTGTTTTTGTTTTGTTTTTTTTTTTTACTGTGAGGGTGACTGAGTACTGACACAGGTTACCCTGAGAGGTTGTGGAGTGTCCATCCTTGGAGATACTCAAAAGCCCTCTGGACATGGCCCTGGGCAACTGTCTCTAGATGGCCCTGCTTGAGCAGGGGAGTTGGACCAGATGACCTCCAGAGGTTCCTTTTCCATGTGTGACTTTGGGTGATTCAGATGGGAGAACTCTTCAGTCACTTCGTAACATAAGGCAGTGGTTTACACCTGAAGCTGAAGAATAGGCCTTTAAATTACCCCTGCAGAAAATACTTCTGCAATGCCTTCTTTGCCAAGTCTTTCAGATAAATGGAACGTATCTGCGATGCCTTAGAAATAAATAGATAACATGATCATTTCATTTCGTTTACGTGGGAATAGACCTTTAACATCATCAAGTCCAATTGTTAACCTAGCACTGCCTAGTCCACCACTAAACCATGTCCCTAAGAGCCACGTCTGCACATCTTTTAGATACCTCCAGGGATGGTGACTCAAACACTTCCCTGGGCAGCCTGTTCCAATGCTTGAGGAGCCTTGCTCTGAAGCAGTTTTCCCGATACCCAGTCTAAACCTCCTCTGGCGCAACTTGAGGCCATTTCCTCTTGTCCTATTGCTTGTTAGCTGAGAGAAGAGACCAACACACGCCTTACCACAACCCCCTTTCAGGTAGTTACAGAGAGCGATAAGGTCTCCCCTCAGCCTCCTCTTCTCCTGACTGAACAACCCCAGTTCCCTCAGCCGCTCCTCATCAGACTTGTGCTCCAGACCCCTCACCAGCTTCATTGCCCTTCTCTGGACACGCCCCAGCACCTCAGCATCCTTCTTGTAGTGAGGGGCCCAAGACTGAACACAGGATTCAAGGTGCGGCCTCACCAGTGCCGAGTACAGGGGCACAATCACTTCCCTACTCCTGCTGGCCACACTATTGCTGATACAGGCCAGGACGCTGTTGGCCTTCTTGGCCACCTGGGCACACTGCTGGCTCATGTTCAGCCGGCTGTCAACCAGCACCCCCAGGTCCTTTTCTGCCGGGCTGCTCTCCAGCCACTCCTCCCCAAGCCTGTAGCGTTGCATGGGGTTGTTGTGACCCAAGTGCAGGACCTGGCACTTGGCCTTATTAAACCTCATACAGTTTATCTCTGCCCATCGATCCGTATCTGTGATATGTAGTGTGGATACCCATATGTGTGGTCTTATAACTGACAGTTCTCTCTAATTTATACACGGTTGTTTGTAAATGATTTCATAAATTGGAAGATGTTTTGTCCATTAGAGCAATGAGTGTTTACTTGGCTAACTCATAAGACTCTTTGCACTTAGGGACCTTTGTGGTTTTGAATGAAAATACAGAATTAAAACATCTTGACTTCCTGGAAGTTGCATCTCTCTCTCAGTTGGTATCGCCTACAGCCATTGTAATTACCAGATATTGGGGTTTGTTGTTTTTGTGGGGTTTGTTTGTTTGTTTGTTTTTTGTTTTTGTTTTTTCCACTTTTACCCAGATAAATCTTTGTAAATGTCACCAGAGAAACTCAAATGGAATCTTGTTTCACATGACAAGGTTTTGGGGGTTGTTTCTGTTTGGGTTTTTTTGTTTTGTTTTATTGTAAGCTTAATTAATAAAAAGACAGTTATTAATTCTACGTATTTTGTGCATTACTGCCATGGGAATACGGAATTACTATTTCCATATGTGTATACAAATAGCAAACTATGTGATGCTCAAGGGCAATTATTTCTTCTCCCATCTTTCTTACTAGTATTTGTAGGAGTTGACTTGAGAAGAGTTTAAAGCTTATTGTTTCATCATATTTAGTACCTGTATGAGTTCAAAAGTAAGAAGCTTTCTCCTGGTATCGCAGCTATTGTAATATTTCATATTCTCCCTCTTGCACAGTTTATCATAGTTCTTCCTTCACGCCTTTCAATAACATTAAAATTTATCATGCACTTCATAACTAGAAGTGTCTTATGTATTTGTTGCTTTGTAGTCTAGGGCTGGATCCAGCTGTCACGTTGGTGGTGAGAGAATGCTGTGGTGCATGCTCATGTGTTACTGTGAGGATGCTGACTGGAGAGGACCTCCAGCTGTCGAATCTGCTGCTTTATTTCCCTGTCTTTTAAATTATAAATTTCATAGAGGTAGCAGTTTGAAATAGGTTTTTCTTACAATTTGTCATCACTCAAAAAATCATTTTGTGATGTGAATTGCTTCCATAATGTATAATCTCCTCTTTGATTTGCAAGTCAGTCATGTGGATTTTTGTGATATTTCAGGACTTTCTGCCACTAGGATCTCAGTAGGAATTTTATGATTTCATAAGATAGAGTGTAACATTAGCCGTTAAAGAAAAGTTTCTGTAGAGATATGTTACTGGTAAAAAACGCCTGTTGCACAGAAGACAGGATTTGCTGAGTTAAGTTCTTCAGTGCTAGTTCTCTTACTGTCTTTTTTTTTGTTCTTAATAACCGTGTAAATTACTCCAATGGGGTGAAAGTATTACCTAAAAAGTAGGCTTTCTGCCTACATCGATGTTAGTAAATAAAAGTCAAGGAGACGTGATGAAGCTTTGACCCACCATAGTCCATTTGTTGAATACTTGGCATGCCCTGTGGTACAGCCTTTGCACATGCCACTTTACCATTCTTCTAGACTGTGCCCCAGCACAGCTGGGGGACGGTGCATGCCAGCGGTGGTCCAAATATGCTGTTTTGGCCCAACAATGCTCTTCAGGAGGGATGACCATTTGGCCATAGTGTTTGGCCTCCTCCAGGTTAGGGCACACTCCTTGGCCTGTTTTATTTCCTGCTGTAGATGGTAACCATCTAGTTTCACTCTTGTTTCCTCTTGCTAGTTCAGACATTATTTTAAGTCAGTATATAATATGATTTGCACATACTACTCTTTTCACTTACTACTACTTTTATTTCCACAGTAATGCACAGACATTTGTTTGTGTTATGTGCATGATTAGATGCACCTAACAAAATGAAAAACTGTTGACCAAGATGGTTCAAGAATACAGCATACATTCATTTATCTTGAATGCAGGTGCAACAATCTGCTCAGCCTCCTGTGAAGTTTTTGATTATATTTAATAAAACATAGATAATGTTGCTGTAAATAAGGAATTTTTAAAATCAAGTTCATTGCAGTCAAAATGGGTTTCTTACAGAAAAGTAGCTCATTTGTGGAGAATATGAACTTTTTGTTCTCTTTATGCACTCTAAATAGTAATTTAAAAAATGGAACTTAAGACATTTGTTCTGAAGTTTGTTGGGCAGTATATTAGTCTTTATTGGCACTGAACTGATCTTTCTGTGATGCGTACCCACTTCTTTTGCTGTAGGTGAAAAATGACTATATGTTAGAAATAGCAGATCAAGTGGACCAGGAAATTGCTTTGAAACTAGGTTGCCTTGAAATCCGGTAAGCTGATAATTTCATTTATTATTAAACATGTTTCTCACAGAATATGTACATTAATTTTGAAACTTCTTATAGTTCATTGATTTCTGACCAGTATAGTTTAATAAAACATCGTAAGACTTTTTTTGCTACAAAGTAGTTTGAAGAAAAACTGAATAGACTGTATTGTAATAAATTTCTAGTGATTTTTAAATTAACATTCCTTTAAAAATTTTAATTAATTACATCTTGATACTGCCTTTTGGGTGAATTCTTCTGAATAATTCACAGGCCTGTAGAGGACAGTGAAGTATACTTAAAAAAATGCATCTGTGGTGTTATTTAGCAAATAGTCTTGTCATTGTGCATACCTAAATCCTACAGCTAAAGAATGTAATTAAAGGTAAATGGTGCTAGCTTTCCTCTCTGCACTTACTCAATTTTTAATGTGTGATTTCCAGATTATTAAATCTTAAGGATTCTTTTGGGTGGTTTTGGTGTTCTTGTTAACTGTGTAGACAGATGGAAAATAAAGATAAATTTATCAGATTAAGAGATCCTTGAGAGAGTTCCCAGCACAGCTTTTGAAATGCATGTTTTGGGTTTTGCTAATGTATAGAGAATTTCCAGCTTGAAACATTTGCTTTAGTTATGCTGTTGTCTCACACAGGGAGATTAGGGAAGAAGTAAAATTGATAAGAAATTAATGGCAAATGTAGACTTCTTAGCAGAGAATAGAAGTTTCCTTTGAACAGTACTGTCCAAAGTAAAACAACATTTAAGCTTACGGAATTTCCTAGGTGTTGTAGGAGAACCTGGTGCCTTTGCTATAAGTTTTGCTGGTAGCACCAGGGAAAAGAAAAATTTTGTGTGTAACTGCAAACTCGTTATGCACATACAAAATTGTTGGTGCCTTATTTCAAAACGTAACTAATATAATAATGTGTGATTATTTTGTCAGCCAAGTCCTGCTTTCCATGGTTCTCATGCTGTGGCTCTTCAGAGTATTTTCATGAGATATTTCTAGTAGATGACCATTGAGACTGTCTAAGCATTACTGGTCCACTTTCTCAGTGAAAACAATGATCCCAGCCCTCTCCCAACAACAGCTACTCATCCTTGATTTATTAATTAATTTATTCTTTTATGCAAACATGTCCGGATTGGAACTGTTAGTTTTGATCATTCCTTGCTTCCTTTGGTTCTCCTGTTACATGCACAGACAAGAGTGCTTTTACAAAGGACCGAGATACCGTGGGAGGTAGAAAGGAGCTGCTGAAGGGCAGGCTAGATCACTTCTTTTGGTAGCACTGTAGTTAAGCTGGTTTAAAGTGGTTCTGACAATGCAGTACTGCTATAGTCCTATGCATGTTCCATACATGAGATGATTTCGTAAAATAAAAATCTGATCTGTTGAGGTAGGAGAATAATGTACTAATATTAATATTTTAATTAATTCTGCCAATGTTTTCTAATGGTAAGTCTCTGAAAGATTTGATGTTGTAGTTTTAGGCTGGATCATCCAATAATTGTTGCTTTTAAATATTTTTCCTGACTTCAGGAGATCCTACGGAGAGATGAGAGGCAATGCATTAGAAAAGAAGTCCAACTATGAAGTGTTAGAGTAAGTATTCTGTTCTAGTTTGAGGTTTAAACTGTTTCTTAATCAGGAACATTAAATTCAGTTCAATAACAGAACATTTCTGCTGTGATCTTTTTATTCCTGATGTTTGTTGAGCTCTTAGAGTGCTTTAACATAAGAAAAGGGTGATGAAACCTATTAAGGTATAGAAGTAGGAAGAGCACCTTTAACTCTGGTCCAGGGAAGCAGGGTTGGAGTTGTTTAAACTTGATCAGGAGGCTGCTTATGGTTTTTTGCAATTTTGCTACTGTTTATGGGTTCATCAAGTCTAGTTCTAAGGTGACTTTGATTCTAAATGTTTTTCTGTGCATAGTTGCATTCTTCAGTTGTGATTCATCTGTGGTAAAGTTTGAGTTACTTGAAAATGTTTGCGGTATGGTTTTTTCTTCTTTTTGCTCAGTATGTGGATTTCCTGAATTGTGACCTTGCAGTTAGCAAGTTCTTTATTCATCTATGTATCACAAATTTTAAGAAGATGAAGAAGCATCCTTTTACTGAAAGTATTTTGGTTACTTAATCATGTTGTACTGTAGATGGCTTCAGTCCAAACAATCCAAAGTCCTTTAGAAGCTTCAAGGGACTGAAAACTAGTTTTATTTGTATTAATTCAGTTTCATACATACGTACGCAAACTATCTGCTCTTCACTACTAATTGTCTTTGTGAAAAGATGTTGTACGGTTCTGTTTTTTGTTTTATTTTTAATAAAACACATGCTAAGTTTTAGAGGAGTGAAATTGGAGAATTTGGAGGTGGAAGGTAAGATTTTTTGCCACAATGAATGAATTTGTAAGGATTTTTGAGGAAACTGTGATTTTAGTAAGTAAAGATAACTTTAATGAATTGCCTGCTTATTTATATAGTGCTCCTAGAATCATAGAATCATTAAGGTTGGAATAGATGTTTTAAGCTCATCAAGCCAAACCATCAAGCCAACACCCACTAAATCATGTCCTGAAGTGCCACATCTACACGGTTTTTTAAACACTTCCAGTGATGGTGACTTCACCACTTCCCTGGGAAGCCTGTTCTAATGCTTGACCACTCTTTCAGTAAAGAAATTTTTCCTAATAGCCAATCTAAACCTCCCCTGGCACAACTTGAGGCCATTTCCTCTCATCCTATCATTAGTTACTTGAGAGAAGAGACCACTCACCTCACTACAACCCCCTTTCAGGTAGCTGTAGAGAGCGATAAGGTCTCCCCTCAGCCTCCTCTTCTCCAGACTGAACAACCCCAGTTCCCTCAGCCGCTCCTCATAAGACTTGTGCTCCAGACCCCTCACCAGCTTCGTTGCCCTTCTCTGGACACGCTCCAGCACCTCAGTGTCCTTCTTGTAGTGAGGGGCCCAAAACTGAACACAGGGTTCGAGGTGCGGCCTCACCAGTGCCGAGTACAGGGGCACAACCACTTCCCTGCTCCTGCTGGCCACACTATTGCTGATACAGGCCAGGATGCTGTTGGCCTTCTTGGCCACCTGGGCACACTGGTGGCTCATGTTCACTCCTCTATTTGTGCAGAGTTTTTAAAGCTTTGTCTTTTTTTGAGTAAGGGGTTTTTTTTACGGACTTCATTTTGCTGTTGGTAGCCACTAGTAGAAACATCCTGGTTGAGGAATTGCATAACAAAATGAGAAAGGACTAGTAAAGATGGATCAGATGAGCAGATAGACGAGGCTAAAAGGTGATACAAAAAAAGATTTGAAAGTACTGTGAGTTACAGTGATTGCAGTTCACATATGTATCAGGAAGAACTTGAGAAAGGTGTTTTTAAGTCTGTTATTTGGCAACTCATAAGCTACAAACATTAGGTTAAGAGCTTTGGAAACAATGAGACAAAGGAAACAAGTCACAACAGATGACATGAAGTATTAAGTAATAACTGAAACAGGTGAGGGTTTCTGGAGGACTCTCTGGGGGCTGCTTCCAGTTTTAACAGTGACTTGTGTCTTTCAGTTCATGTGTTTTTCAAGCAGTAACTACTTTGGTAGGAAATAATTTCTGCTGTGAAAGACGAAGTGAAGCAAAACTCTGATATTCAAAATCCAACAGCTTGATGCCATACAAAATAGGAAATTTAGAATTGTGCACTGCAAGACTCTCTTTTTTGAGAAGCAAAATGTGCTTTGTGTGGGGTTTAGCTGGGAGAGATGAAGAGCCACCTTAAAGTGGCTGTAGATAATTAGAAGCCGGTAAGAGTCTGCAGAAAGTGTCAGCAATCCCCAAAATGTACTCATTTGATCTTACCACCTTAGTAGCCTGTAAAGGTTTTTCTACACAGGTAATGTTTATTTCTCAAGTGAAGCTTCTGTTTGGGAGGGATGGGGGTTGTTGCTAGTTTTAGTACATCATGAGGCACTTAACCAGCTGAGTGCAATTTTTTAATTTAATTCTTTTTGCATTTGGTGTGATTGCTTCTTGCCTGTCATTGTCTGATGTCTATTTGATATATACTCGTCTTTGATCGGATTTTCATACAAGACCAAATCGGGGGGGGAAATGGTAGATAGAATCAAACTGTTAAGTAGCCTTTAACAGTTGGGCCTTCATGTAATGAAAGAAGAATGTTTTCATAATAAATGTTGAAGCCTGTTAGCATAGAGCAAGGATAATTACAAGTACAAAAATGGGAGCTATATGAAGGAACAGCTGCAGCCACAATTTTGTAAAAAGCATGTTAAAGACTATTATGTTAATCTCACGTTACTTTTTTGTTGTAACTTAATCGAGATGAAAAATAGAAATAAATATATATATGTTGCCTAAAGCTGCTTATCATTAGATGACAAGCGGTGTCATCTATCTGTATTTGGTATTTTATTAATCCTATTGAAGTTTATACATTAAAAAAACTAAATTTACATTTAAGCTTACAAGTAGGATGGAGTAGATGAGGTTAAATACAAAGCTGTATTGAACTGTATGAACCAGGAGCTTGCTGCTAATTATTGCTTACTGGCAATCAGAAAACAGATGTCCGAGTTCTTCATCTGGAGGACTGAGTTGGTGTGTATCCCGAGTTGGACATTTTACCCCCACGCAGTGCAGCTGCGGAGGGAAAGGAAGGAGTTTGTAGGGTTGTGGGTTTAAAATTGTATGTTCCAATTTCCAGTGCTTATTCTCTTCCTTATAGGTACCCATAGTTTGTTGTTGACCTGGCATTAAATCTGTATGCTTCTTATATTAAATTCTTCTCCAGTGCATAAATTTGCTGTCTCAGTTAAACACAGGGTATGCTTCATTAACAAATTTTATTAAGAGTTCTATTTTGCTGTACTCTGCATAAGAATATCTTCTGAATTTGTTACATACAGATCTGTACAAAAGGCTGCTCTCTAACTCTCTAATAACAAATCGAATCCGATTGTCGCAGCCACATGCTGCAGTACTGTTAAAATGAGTAATACTGGAGTGATGCAGGGCACTTCATTTTTGAAAACACTATTTCTCAAATGCTAAATGTTAAACTAATTTATTCCTTGTCAAAATGTCTTTGCATGTTATTTAGATGGTAATAGTGTGTTAGATTTATTTAACTGTGCGATGCTAAACCGCATATAATTTGCATTTGAGAAGTGGTGCATCAAAGGAATTAACATTTATGAAAGTTTTATAATCTTTCAGCTTACTGTCATCGCACAGATGCCAGTGTTCGCTGCTGCGCATGAACATTCTGCTCCTCTTAGTGGAGGATGGTTTTAATATGTTTTGTGAAATTGTATACTACTTGTCTTGAGAGCTTTAAAAATACCCTGATGTATTATTTTGAGTAAATTTTTTAGGTTGACTTCAATGTTGGCTTTCTTCTTGTGCTGTTAGGTAGCAGTAAATACATACTGTATATCTCAGGCTCGCTAATGGCTTTTCTTTACTTTTCTTTGCCAAATGTAAGAATTCCAGATGTATTTCTAGTCATGTTCAAAGCGTGCAGTCATGGAAAGCTTTCTTTCATGCTCCTTTCAGAAACAAATAAGGATATTTGTTTAAAAGAGAGTGTAACCTCTTAAATTTAAAGGGAAAAAGTCAGTAACATTTTTGAGAGGCAAGGATATAAGTCCTATTTACGGTTTTCTTTTAGTTTTTCCATTTTCTCATGCAAATTTTCTGCTAATACTAATACAACTAGGTCACAGTCATGCACAGTCATTTGTTATACCTGGTGGTACAGTGTTATTCTTGTGCTCTACTGTATCTCTGGCAACTTCTCAGGCATCTTTCTTGAAGCTAATGTTTAGTTATAGTGGTACGTACGCACGTTGGACATAAGCTAGGTGCAGTACATCTGAGCCACAAAAACATTTAATCCACATGTCCCTGGGTTTCAAGCAAGGGCTGCAGTCCTATTCATAAGCGTGAAAGCAAGCTTGTAAGTAGTTCTGTTTGCAAGATTTTTCAATGTTTGCAAGTTTCTGTTCGTCCAAGCTCATGGGCAGAAGCAGGATCCTGATTTACAGATGCAAGAAGTGGGATTACTTGCAAGAAAAAGATGGGAATTTTAACATTAGATGTTCAATATGAGGAAAAAGTGACAGCAGAAATTAAAAAAAAAAACCCACCAAACTTTAAGTGCTGCAAAGGGTAAAACAGTAGTGGAACAGCAGTCAACATGCTTACCGAGGTGATACCATGAGAAGTCCTTTCCTTTATGTTGTATCTCCTCCTCAATTCGAATAGATGTTTAGTAGAATTTGACATTTTCTTCTTGTTCCCGTCTCACCTGACTACATGCTGTAAGAATATATTTTCAGTATTCTTTAAATTATTAAAATATGTACAAAGAACAGTTTTTATTCTAAAAAATTCTCTGTGCCCAAGCCAACATTTCAAATAATACACTTTCCACATCAGGAACCTGTTGTAATGGTGATAGCCTCTTGAGTGTAAACTAGAAGATACTGGTGTCCCACATTTGCTGTGGAGTGGCTATGGCTAGTGTTTTAATGGTACTGTGTGTTACTCTGACAATGTCAGGGACCTTACTATGAAAATCATTTACTGTATTGCATGTGCTAGTTAAAAAAACAAAAGAAAAGAAATAAAAAACAAACCCAAAACACCACCCTGAAAAAGAGCAATATAACATTGCACAATGTTGTTTATATTAATGATATGTGTGTTTTCATTTCAGGAAAGATGTTGGTTTAAGACGGTTTTTTCCGAAGAGTTTACTAGATTCAGTGAAGGTAATTATAATTCCAGTCAATTGTATACTACTTAAAAAAATAAGTGTCAGAATTCTGAAGGTTGCAATATCATTTTCACCATATAGTCGTAAGGGAATTGCTGAGCAGTTGTGCTGTCTTGGTGAAAAAAATACCAAAGCTGTCTATTGGATTGGTAGGATGTAAATCCCTATAGTACAGGTGTGCAGCTGGCAGAACTAAGTAGTGATTTACATGGCCTTGCTGAGCTATTGTGAGAGAGTTACACCTCTACCTCTCAAACCTTGTGGGTAAAAGTTCAAAACAAGTCCTCAGACCCTCTAGTAAATAACTTTTTTTTTTTTTTTTCTCAGAGAAATGAGAGTTCTGGAGAAAGAGGAAGGGGACATGTAATAAAACAGCATATTTTTAGTGGCAACTTGATAAACCATATTCTGCCTTCCTTGTTCAAGACTGCATTCAATTCATTCAAGGAAGATTTCCAATAATTCCCACTTACGTTAATCCTAGTTAAGACTATCAACATCAGTTGAATCTCACTTCCATTGAAGTCCATATGTTCCCAGAGTAAAAAATGTAAATTTTTCTCAACATGTGAAAATGGGGATTAAGAACAGCCACCAAGTATTTTTACAGCTATAGCCATCTTGATATGAATGTCTTGATAAAGTATCTCTTTACCATTCATACATGAAAGTATAAATCATAAATTGGTATTTTAGAGCTGGCTTTGGTAAGCAGTGATGGTTTTACAGAAAATAATAGAATTCAATTTCAGTGATTTAAATGGATAAACAGAAAATGTCTGTCATGAAGGGGTTTTGTTTCAAAAGGCTATTGAAAATCAGAAGCTAATGAAGTCAAGTGGATTTAAGTAATTCCTCTGCATTTTTATTTAAGCAATTATCTGAAACTGTATTCTCTGCTAACTGGAGAAATTGTGGTGAAAGGCTCCAGACGTAAAAGAATGAATAACTGTCTCAAAAATGATACTACAGAGCCAGAAAACTGACCAACAAAGAAAACTTCTCTTTAGAAATCATGAAATGGAGAGACTAGCAGAAAGAAGTAGCAAGAATTGCCAGAAGGTGAAGCTGAGTAGAACGTTGCAAAGATGTGAAAAAAATGTTGGACATAGGAAAAGGAAAAACAAGGGAAGGAAAAATGGGTCTGCTTTTTAATGAAAATTAAATCCCTATTAAAAGTAATCTAGGATTGGTTCAAATGTTTCAATGACTCTTTCACTTTGTGAAGACCATTGATTTTTGAACTGGCAGGCAAGGGAGGGCTCCTGATGGCCATGAAATATAAAATTAATTATTTATTTCTCTTAGTGAGGTAAAGCTTAGAGTGTAGTGCAGTGGTAATCAAATTCATTCATGTTATACATTTAGGAGATGCCAGCTGTACAGAGGATTATCACTCGATGTATAGGAAGGCCAGAAGGATGGAAAAATGAAAATCAAAATGTTTAACAGTGTGAAGTATGAGGTGATATACAGGGTTTGCAAAACAAAGTTCAGCTTTATTTGGGGAGCTCATTAAATAAATGGAAAAGAAGTCAGGAGTTTAAAGACATCTATATAATTAGCTGATCACAGAGTGTCTGCAAAGGCAAGATGTTGTGAAAGAAAGCAAGTGTTGTCCTAGGAGGTGTCTTGGGAGGTTTCTTCAGGAGGAAACATTAAAGTCATTGGACGGTATCTCATACGTGCTGCAAATAGTTCTGTTTATTCATGATCAAGAAAGAGTAAGTCAGCCTAATTCAAGTACAGGGAAAAATTTTTGGCCTTCCATTTTCGTTACATCACTAGAGAAGAGTAAGGAACTTTCCTGTGTTCAGCTTAGTAATTGATGCCTTGCAGGTTGACATGGCTGCTGAGCCGTGCTCTCTGTGTGTAGCTGTATCAAGTGTGCAGATATGGGGCGGGGGGGTCTACTTATACTAAACCAGCAATAGGGGGGTGGAGAGGTATGTGGGAAATGGATGTAAGCCACATTCTGTTTAGTTTGCAAATTAGGAATCTTCCCTGTCACTCTGGAGCATGCCTTCTTAAGCAAAAGCGGAGTAAAAAAAACCAACCCTGTTCTTATGAAATTCTTAAAAGCAAATTTTCAGTGCATTTCCCCTGCAGTTGTCATTTGCTGATATTTCTCATAAATGGCTCTCTTCTGTTACGGAAGAGGTGTGTTTTTCTAGACTGATTTTCTATGTTTACATCTTGCTCATGATCTCAAAATGAAGGCTTGTATCCTCTGTGCTTGCTTTTTCAGTAATTAGGTGTCTTGCTCTGGCCCACTGTCCCAGATGTTGGGAAGATAATTTGTGCTGCTCTAAGTGGTTATTTCTACCCTGAAAACAGTTAATAAAGTGATATGCAATATAGTTAAAATATTTTAATATAAATGTTTGGTTTACTTTTTACATTTTTTAATTTACAATTTAATTTTTATGTTTTATATGGAAGTTACTTTGCATATTATCCAACTTTGAGAATCCACTATGCTATGGCTAGTCTAAGATACTGTGCACAGAGACTGAGATAACAGCTACAGCTGGGTTGTATACAGTTAAGAGGTTGGGAGAAATGAGGAATCTAGAAAAAATAGCTCCTGCAAAGGTTAGCATGCTGTCTTTTATAATTTATTCAAAACATTAACAGTTAGATATTCCCTCTATAATATATAGCAGAAATCATTTTGTCGCCAAGCAGAAGTTAGAAGGCAGAACTGTTACTTATATTTTGAAGCTCCCTTTTTTTCTTGAGAATTGTCTGCATCTCATTGATAAAGTGTTAGGGATGTTAAGTGACTGAAACTCTTAAAATGCACTGTCACTGATTAGATTTAAAATAATTAATCTTTAAACATTTTAATACACAGGCCAAAACACTACGAAAATTAATCCAACAAACGTTTCGACAATTTGCCAACCTCAATAGAGAAGAAAGTATTTTGAAATTCTTTGAGATCCTCTCTCCAGTGTACAGATTTGACAAGGAATGCTTCAAGTGTGCTCTCGGTGTAAGTAGAGGCATGTGACAGTCACCAGAATACATGCTGCAGTTATGAATCTAATTGGATTTGCTTAGTTCTGCAACTAATGGCTTGCTTAGTTCCTGTTTTGATGTAGAGATGATTGGATTTCATTAACAACAAAATGTATTTATTGATTTTATTTAGAATTTTCTCAGTTGACTGTGAAAAAGCACCATTCATTAGTAGGGTAAGAATTATACATTAATAAATATTTTTATTGGTGCTTCATATGTGAAAGTCAAGCAGTTTTTAAGCTGGTTTCGTGCAGAAATGAGACTTCTGAGCTTCTTGTGTTTGTGAGTTTTCCTCTAACGCCTTTTAATCTCTACCGATTTCAAACAAATTTTGAGAAAGGGCCTTCAGTCTGCAAGCTTTGTGAAAATAGACACTCAAGTAGATATTAGAACATGAACATCAGTGTCCATGGGAAGAGAAGAGGAAATATAGGAAATATATAGCTCTCATGTAGACCTAAGATCAAACACGTAGAAATGCATTTTGAGTAGCAGGGATCCCCAGGAAACCAGTCATGAAGACTTTTGCTACTTATAGAATTACTTGATTTTAATATATTTTAAATTAGTTGAATAGTTTAAAAGCTTCTAGAAATTAATTACTAAATACTGTAATTACAACATTGGAGGATAGTGTTTCATAGCAAGGTCTTAATTTTGTATTGAAATTTTGCCCTGTCTTTCTCCTTCGATTCTAAAGTCAAGCTGGATTATTTCAGTGGAACTGGCAATTGGCCCAGAAGAAGGAATCAGTTACCTTACAGACAAGGGTGCAAATGTAAGTCTACTTACGTTTTCTTTTCTCAGTTACTGTCTTAACAACCATGACTTGTTGTGAACTGAACTTCACACAAAGGGGAGTGACAAGTCTGATCTTTTAGTTAAACACAACAGAGCTGGGAGATTCAGCATATACAGCTATTATTCAGATATTAACTCATGATTTGGGATTGGAGGAAATGGAGTTGGGTTAGGCAGAGAGACAGTGTCAACTTTTGTACCCGGTGTTGGCTTTTGTACCCGGTGAAGTACTCACTTGCAGAATTTGAAGCATTAGTGGTGACTTTTTAACAATGAAACATGCAATTTACTGTAATTTATTCTCTTCTTTCTTAGTAATATGTAAATGAAGAGCTTGTTTAATCAGTGTTTAGCATTTGTGCAGTCAGTGCCGGCTTTATTTGCTTTATTTCATACCCATAATAGCTTTTTCATTACCCGATATTGACTGTTACAGTATTCCCTGGACACCTCTGGTGCAAGGAAGTTTATGTTCAGACAGGTTCTTCTAGTAAAATGTTTGGGACCTTTACAATCATGATTTACAACCATGTCTAACTTATATTAAAATTAATTCGAAGGTAGTGAAAAGGTTTTGAGATTAGGAATAGGTAGCCAACTAAGAACATACCTTTTTCAGCAGTCTGGAGGTATGTTAAGTATGCTGTGAGCACAGGTTCCACGTGGTTAACCTGTTGAGTTTTTGGTCTTGACCTCCAAGAGGTTGTATTTAGTATGTACTTTAGCGTGTGCCTGGAGTTACTCAACAGTGACCTCTGTGGGCAAACTTGGTGCTTGGTTTCAGTTTGCAAATACTGTGGATATTTGTATATGTTGTTAGCCAAAGCTTAACGAAACTGTAAGAAAGAAACAGACAGGAACAGACTTCTACAACTGTAATTTGGAGATCAAAGTCTACATGTGCTTTTGCAGCATCAGGAATAAAGGCAAAGTATTTTGCTGTAATTTTGAAATTTCCCCCACTTTTTCCATTGCCTTTCTGCAGCCAACTCATCTAGCAGACTTTAATCAAGTGCAAACTATTCAGTATTCAAACAGTGAAGACAAGGACAGAAAAGGGATGTTACAACTCAAGATAGCAGGTGCACCTGAGGTATGATATTGACAGTTGTGATAAACTTAACTAGCTTTGATGTTTCTGGGAAAGGGTGGAAGTTAGTATACTCTTAATTAAGACATTCTAAATATTGTACTTTTGTTCTGGTCTGTAACTTCATTCTGGATTTTTCTACTGTCAGTGTAATTATGATATACTCAATGGATACTTCACTTGTGAACGTGCATGTTTAAGCTGGGAATTGCCTGTCTGTGTACATGTACAAAGACTTCAGTTAAACTCTCTTGCTCCTCCTGTAGTTACAGCCAGTGCATTATATTTTAACATTTTGCATTCCGGGCATTCTGCAGTTGTTTGATTTTTCTCGCTCTTTAAGGGGAAAGAGAAGCTGAGTGTGAGCAGTTGCCGTTACACTCGTCAGATATTTTTGTTTTTAAAATAGATTTAGAGCTTATTATATGTTATAGGTTTTGTATTTGGTGCTCGTAGAATTTGATGTTTGTAAATAAACAAACATAAAAAATACTAGCCTTTAAGTGCAACTTAATAGTAGCCTGCATATGTATATGGTGCTACATCCTAAAGAGGAAACAGAGCGATTTCACTTTTGTGAAAAGGGGAAATACAAAAGAGGGGAAATTTGTTCTCTCATTACATGGAAGCAGAGCTGGGAGTGAAATCAAAGCTTTTCCTTGGTCCAGTGCACTGGAAAACAGTCACTGTCGTAGAGAAGGTTTATGGGCAAGTTGGCAAATACGTGAGAGGATGATGAATGTTGGCTGTATTAAAATTACTAGCTTGTCTGTATGTGTCTCATCTCTTTTTCCATTGTCTGTCTCTTATTATTTTTATCTTTTTTTGAAATTGTGATGGTTACTTTTTAAGGCAAAGAATAAATAGCTGCAAAAGGGTGGGAAGAAAGATACCACCTGCAAGAGCTTTAAGGAGTAAGCAGCTTCTTCAGAATTGTCATAATTACAGCCATAAAAGTCATAGCAGCTGTAATGAACAATGGTTGACTGAAAGTTTAGCTAGCAAGCCACTTAAGAAGCTGAGATTAATACTGCGTTTGGGTGGAGGGTTTTATCAGCTGTGCTTTCTGAACCTCATGTTTTAAATTTGCTACATGAAAGGTAAAGCAAGAATCTGATCACTCTTTTCTCACCCACATTTTTCTGTTTACTGTTCGGAAGTGTGTGTAAAGTTCTGATGCAATGACACAGCTGTTCTACTCAGTGTTTGCAACTACAATAATACCTCTTTGTTGGTGCCTTGTTTTTTTCCGCCTTTAGCCTTTGACAGTGACAGCACCATCCTTAACCATTGCAGAGAATATGGCTGACTTGATAGACGGATATTGCCGACTGGTGAATGGAGCTACGCAATCTTTCATTATCAGGCCACAGAAAGGTAAGGAGATGTTTCATTCTGGTAGTTGCTGTACTCCTATCTACTGATGGATTATTTTGCGTTTGTATAGAAGACACAAGGTCTCAAAAACCTCAATTTGAGGCTCTTGTCTTTCAGGGAGGAGCCATGAGGTATTTTTGTTATCAGAAACACTGATAGTAAATATATATGTAAAAATGACTTAATGGCTGGTAATTTAGTTTTCAGTAATCACTGCTTTACACAGTTCTAAACTTAACTAGCAGATGTCTATAAATTGTAATTAAAGGCACTCCTAACAAGAACGTGTTATCTTGAAATGTGATTCCTTAATGCACAAGTGGGAATTCAGAGAGGTTGGTTAGAATGAATTTGGATAAGGTTCTGACTGGTGATAATTTTTTAAAATTTCTGCCTTCCTCCTAGGTACTCAAAACATCTCTGTTAAAACAAATAAGAGTTTGAGAGAAGTCTCATGATCCTTTCTCATAAAATAGAACTAAAGCAGAGATACGCATTTTGTAGCATTGATCATTTGTTTTTGTAGCAACCCAGAAACCGAAAGCAGTGAGACCAGGGGGCAGGTACACCTAACTTTAAAGAGAGAGTTTTAATTGCATTTCATTAGCATCTCTAATTTCAGACAGCTTTATTTCTTTGAAAACACCCAAGCAAAGCTGCTTAAGAATGGAATTTTCTGTCCTCCTGTACTAATCTTCTGAAAATTAATCCAACATTTTGGTATCTAAAACAATGAATAAACTGTTTCCTTCTTCCCTGTATGCAATACAAGAAAATAAACAAACCATCGCAGCTCTCCAGTCTAAAACTGAGTCCCTCTTTAGCCTTTTTTTTGCTTTTCTTTGCCACTGGTTTTCCCTGATGTGTAGTTGCTGAAATGGACTGATGTTATTGACATAGTTCAGATCTTTCACGGGTCCATATATAGCATCCTGCCTGTTCATGGCTCCAAAGTCTGCCTGTACCATTCTGTTGTCAAAAAAAAACAACAAACCCACACAACAAAACTTGGTCATTCAGTGATGAAGAAATGTGATGGTAGGGTATTAGGCGTTTTGATAGCACTTACTCATTGTTCAAATTATTCTTAAATTTGCATGTTTGTTTCTTATTTCTGACCTTTGGAGTGTGTAACTAACCTTTAGCTCCAACACAAGCAGCTTTGTTAGAATTTACGTTGGTCATGCAACCTTATCTCCATACAAAGCAAAATCTTCCCTCAACACAAATTCATCTCTTCTAGCCAACTTAGTGCACAACTCAGTGATGGTGAACCACTGGCACTAAAATTCGACACAAAAAGGATAGGTTAGCATCAGTGATAATGCTAGTTTGTTGTTCTGAAAATAAAATAAGCTTCACAAACCAGGACATTCATTTCACTAGTCTAGTTCATACCTTTGAGCAATTGTCTTTTGTGCCTCTTTTTTTCTGAAAAATCATAGCTTGGCATTTGTTACAATCCTTATTATTCACGCCCCAAACTTTCCTTCCAATACGCAGTGGATTGGCTATTTTTCAGCCTGACCGATAGCAGCCAAAGTTGAGCTTTTAAAACTTTTTCATATTTTAACACATTACCTTTCCCCACATCTCCATCATGTTAAGTTGACAGATAGCTTTGACACTAGCCTCTGCTTTTTCTTTAGAGGCACGTATGTAAAGCATGTCCAATTCTTGCCGCTTCTGCACTGGTGGTGTATCAAAAATGTGGTCCTTCCAGTCTGCATTGCCAGTGCTATTCTAGGCTTGTTCCTCTGCTTCCAGAATGGCTTTCCTTTTCTTAATTATACATAAATGCTCTTAACTCCACAAAATACCACTCCTCAATGATTCCCAATTCTGTCATTCCCAACAGAACTGCAGGCAGTCAAGGCCTTCATCAAGTCTCAGCTCTGTTCATCCAGTGTGTAAGCTTCTAGTGCAGTGCGTTCTGGCATCGATGGTGCTCCAGTCACCTGTTTCCATTTCTCAGTCAAACCCTGCTCTGCTGTCCTCTGTGCTGTTCTTGCCCAAGCAAGGGAGCAGCTCTCAGTCAAAATCTTTACCGGATTTACCGTCTCCTCTTCAACACTTACATGATGCATACAAACAATTGCCATCCAAGATAAGCAGGGCACATGAGTCCTGACTTAGTGCTGCTTACAGCAGCAGTAAAAATTGACCCACTCTGCTTGCACTTTTTCTTTCTAATTCTTGTCTTCCACTGACTTGCTTATCATTCAACTGTACATCTTCTAGCTCTGTTAAGGGCAAGATCTCTGTTTTTTTCTGTTGTACAGTGCTAGGCACAACTATACGTTGCACAGTGGTTTGCTGGTAGGCATGAATGCAAAATAAATCAATGCATTTAATGAAGTATGTGTGTTTATGTGATATTCTTACTGGTGTATTTTAACATATCGCAAATGAGCAGTGATTGAGTTAAAGGAACGTTATATAACATTTTGGGAACACTGCTCTTTATGCAAACATTAAGAGAATCCCTCCAGTTAAAATAAATTGTGGGGTCCTTTTGTCTGAGGTTTCTTGTTTTGAAGTTCATAGCGATACTCAACATACTAATTAAACATTTCATATGAGAGCTGTCCCCACCATGATCTGCATTCCCCGATCCCACATCCACAGTGAGCTTGGAGTATATAAGGCATATCAGAAACAAATCATGTAGCAACTCTTGATCCAACAGATGTGTTTTCTCTCCTCTTTGAGCTTTCACATTGCTGCTTTGTTGTAAATTTGCTTGTTTTTTTCAACTCCTCATAAGTTATCCTTCTTAATTACTAAAAGAACATGTGTGTTTGACTATTATCTGTCTTGCTATCTGTTAATGATCCAGTTTTTCTTCATTTGGTAAGAGCACTTGGTAATGTTTAAGACCTGGACAGTATTTTATTTTTCACAAATATTTTGGTATATAGGTCCCTTTAGATCCCTCTGGAAACTTTAAACTTAGTATTTGTGTTTCCATTATCACACTTAACTCTTACAGGCAAAGAGCACAAATGAAGAAGTGAGAAAAACTCAAACTGCTATTAAGTGGCTATTTTCTGATTGGACTATGCACTAAGTAGCTTTCCTGTGATCTTAAGTCCAGTGACTGAATTTTCTATCTATTAATCACTTTAAACAAGCTTTATAGGTAATGCAAAGTTGTCAAAACTCAGAAAAGGCTAAAAAAAAAAGACTCTGGAAAAAAATACCTGAGCAAGTGAAATAATTATCTGACTTTCATTCCTTTGTACCAGACCTCACCTTTACGTTGAAACCTTTACGTTGAAACCTTTACGTTGAAACCTTTACGTTGAATCCTTTACGTTGAAACCTTTACGTTGAAACCTTTACGTTGAAACCTTTACGTTGAAACCTTTACGTTGAAACCTTTACGTTGAAACCTTTACGTTGAAACCTTTACGTTGAACCTAAAAGGATTACAGTTAAATGAAAACTCAGAATTTTGAGTTTCAGAAGACCAAAAATAAATAATCCATGCCGTTCTCCAAATAAGTGTTTTTTGTTTTCACACAAATTAACTGTGAGCACTTTTTTCATTTTAATGGAATAGCAACATGTATTCTAATTCTTACGATACTGCTATCATTTTGAGTAATTTGACCCCTCACTGATTTTGCTTTCACAATCCTTTCAATCAGGGGAGGACAGTTTACATTGTGGTAAATCAAAATACTTGAGAATTCTTTTCACATCTCCTGGAGCCAGAGGTTATAGGAGTGGTGGAAAGTACTGGCCGTATGTGTCAAGGTTTTGGTGGCCACTGTGAAATGGAGCGGGGGCTGCCCTTTGCTGGTCACAGCTACCTCCACCATTCCACCACTTGCCTCTGTGACACACACACTTGATAATTTTCATTAAAATACACATTCATCACACATTCTTTGTGACTTTCACTTACATCAACAAAAAATCCGAACATCAAAATCTGAAGTATCATCATCACAAAGGCAAAAAAAACCCCCAAACAACAGTATATACACGATAAAACTCCTCTCCTTGTCCCGCCACTACTTTACAACAACACATTCCCAACACCACCATCCAAGCTCCCCACAATTGTTGTACTCCCTGGTATTGTCCAGTCTGACTTTTGGCTGCTCCCTCTTTCAGTTACTGTTGCTGCCTTGAACTCCTGAAGCCCCACGCTGGGCACAGAAGAGGTGGGTTAGCAGCCACCCTCAGCAGCTTGCTCCCTCCCCCTCCTCGGCGGGACAGGGGGAGAAAATAGGATGAGAAAATTCATGGGTTGAGATAAAGGCAGGGAGATCGCTTACCAATTGCCAACATGGGCAAAACAGACTCAACTGGATGAAAATTTATTACCAATTGAAATAGATCTGTGTAGTGAGAAGCAAAGACAAAATTTGAGCAACAGCTTCCCCTTATTATCTGACACGCCACTACCCTTTCCCCTTCCCAGTTTCACCCCTTCACGCCCGACCCCTCTCCCCC
>NW_010560583.1:0-2834 GCF_000687285.1 Phaethon lepturus | reverse complement strand
CAGCCAGCTGCAGCACTTTTTGACAGCATTTTATCTGGGTGGTTTGCTTGACCAGCCTTCCCACGAGCGCTGCGCCGCAGCCACACACCCTCCTCCTCCCCCCGTGGGATTTGCTGCTTTCCCCATCCAAAGAGCATGTTCAACACAAACACTCGTGGCCGTCTCCAGCCGCCCCGCTGGCTGCACGCCTTACTCGCGATCGCTAAGGGAGCCGGCCAGGAAAATAAATAAGTAACGTGGTCCCCTGCCTTCTTCAGCGGCAGCCGCTAGGAAATTCCCAGATAGGGATACACATACACATAATTTTTTTCCCTCCCCACCCCTGTGCTTACAACGCCACACGCTGTCTCAACCCGGGAACAGCTCGCAAGAAATCCCCGACTCGCAGACTCTTTTTCTTGACACTTCACACTTTTGGGGGGAGCAAAACTGTTGGCAAGTGCCACCCCCACAACACGCGCCTCCCTCCACTCGGCTGCATGGCAGCTAAAGCGCCTTTTAACAGCATCCTCTAGCCCAGCAGCCTGCTGGAAGTGTCAAGAAACACCTGGCCGCAAAAGAAAATAATGGGCTTTCTTTACATATAGCCCTTTGCTTTGAAACCAGCAGCCCCACGACAGGGAAACCAGCCTGGCCTTGCCATGCCTGTCTGCAAGAGGGGCTCATCCCCCTGCTCCAGCCCGAAGCTCCCCAGGGGCTGAGCCGAGGTAGCCACTGCTCCTGGCCCACTCGGGCTTTGTCCTGAGGGCCCGCTCCAGTTTTTGTTCAGCTCCTCAGTCCTTCCTAGCCAAAAAGAGGCCCTGCAAAGCTATCAGCCAAGTGGTGGTATGAAACATCCCTTTCAATAGCGAAGACGGCCTTTATAGCGCGAGGTGTCCGACCGTGGTGCACGATGACCTTAGCCCAAGCGCTCCCCTTAATCCAGCCCCACGGGTATTTCGTAGGAGAGGAGTAACCCCAAGCTGCTCATTGAGATTCGGCACACACGGACGTGGGGGCAATATTTAGAGGGTGTCAGGCAGGGTCGTGTGACTGTACCACGCGGGCTGCAAGGGAGCGGGCTTGAATTCCACCCGCTCAGCCTGATTTCAAACTGTCCAAACCTCGTTTCATGACAAAGCATCTTATGAGAAGATTAAACCCCATAATGCCAGGCAGGAAGATTCTTTATCTAGATCTCTGTTTGCAAAAAGTATGATCCCAGAGACTGGAATGCAAAGAAGAGTTCCCCCAAGGCCTGAATTATTGTCACCAGGACAGAGGAGGGAGAGGCAGGGTGGTAAAAGGGACATTGATAATGCGCTACAGCAAGTATTTAGAGCAAGCTTCTGCATTTAAAATTCAAATACACATCTTGAGTGCCTTGGAAAAGTGGCTCTGCTGTGCAAATAGTGCTTGGAAGGTCCTGGGTTTTTTGGAGAGTATGTGTGTGAATTGGCACATAGGGTTTCTGCACCTGAACAAATAGGGAGGGGGAGGAAAGGGGGGGAAGAAGCTGGGAAAAAAATGGAAGTGTCCTCTCTTCCAAGAGTGTCTGCATTTATTACATGAATCAGAATGACAATGCTGATCCTTTATTGGATTTTAATTAGAGAACCCAAACAAGCACTGCTCAAAGCAGCAGATTTTCACACCTCTGCCAATTCACTGGCATGTTTGTAGAGCTGCTACACTACTAGATCTATTCATCAAGTCTCTGAATATGCAAACAAAGCTCAAGCCAGACCTTTACCACCTGCTTGTAGGAAGGTGTAGTTTGCTAGCGGAGGGCTCCACATAAAGCACATAGCTTGTTTGTTGCCATGTCCTCCCTGAAGAGGTCTTGGAGATCTCGCTGCTTCATTTCTGAAGGAGAAGTGATAAAGTCATTAGCAAATCAATAACGGTCCAATTTTCACCCTTCCTGTCCTTCCTGAGAAAGTCATTAGGAGACACTCCAAGGGTTTATTTAAATCATAAGAGCTTCAGTCCCAGCCACAGAAGCAAAATATAAAGTCTGACTACCTTTAGGAGGTAAATCACCAGGACTCTAAACTGGTATAGGGAGTAACTGGGAGAAACCAGGGCTGGGCAAGGGAGGGATAAGGAATGTCAACAGCTGTAGCAAATACGCTTGCTACCGTGACATACCATGGGCTCCAACCCAACATATAGAAAATCAGAGCTTTTAGCAACACCCTGGAGTCCCTTGGTTAATTCAGAGACCAGCCTGGAGCGGGGCAGAGGTGGTCTCCCACCGCCCCGCACACGGCTGAGCTTCCAGAAGGAGACTTGCAAGAGAGACGCAAAGTCTCGTTGCTATTTCTGCTTGCTTTAAACCCGCCATTTTTCCTCTCGGGAGCACTGGAAAGCAGCAGCAACAACAGCAACAGCATTTAGTAGCTAAACACGGAGCAACTCTGAAAGCTGGAAGAGGTGAAGGAGGGATGTGCTTGGGTGTGGAACCGGCGGGACCACGCGCCCTGGGATAGGGAACAGCACCCTCCTTCCCGTGCGGTGGGAGAGGCGAAGGAGGTGCTTTTTTTTCTTGGGAAAGAGGAGTGAAGCAGAGAAGTGGAGGCGCCAGGCAGGGATGTTATAGGGGCTGACGTGCCCCAGCAGCCGCCGCGGCGAGGGCCGGGGGCGGCGCAGGGTCACGCACAGGCCCATGGAGGGGGGCTTGGGAAACCCGTGCTGTTGCTTTCCAGTGGGGCGATGTGCAAATCCGTGGGCAAATCCTCCAGGCAAAGCCTCCTCCTGCTCTTTGCTGCCCTAGACGGGCTGCGTGGGGACACCGAGCACTGCGAGCACAGGCACGCGCCTAGAGGAGGAGAGACCTTATCCCGGCAAATCGC
>NW_010560582.1:0-522 GCF_000687285.1 Phaethon lepturus | reverse complement strand
GTCTTCTTCCCCCAGCTTTATATGCTGAGCAAGACGCCATATGGTATGGAGCATCGTCTTCTTCCCCCAGCTTTATATGCTGAGCAAGACGCCATATGGTATGGAGCATCCCTTTGGTCAGTTTGTGTCAGCTGTCCTGGCTGTGTCCCCTCCCAATGCCTTGTGCCTCGCTGGTGGGGTGGTGTAAGAAGGCAAAAAGGCCTTGACTCTGTAAGGCCTTTGTGTAAGCACTGCTCAGCAATAATGAGAACACCTCCGTATTATCAACACTGTTTTCAGCACAAAACCAAAACATAGCCCCATATTAGCTACTATGAAGAAAATTGACTCTATCCCAGCCAAAACCAGCACAGTGGTTTACCAAGAAGCTCTTGGGATCCTTCTTTGCTAGGCCACATTCACTGGAAAGGGTTCACGGCTCACGGGTGTCCAGATGTTTTAGTTGTTACTAAGTACTGCTTGTACTACGTCAAGATCATTTCAGCTTCCCTTGCTCTGCCAGTGAGGAGGTGCACAGGGAGC
>NW_010560581.1:9586-10868 GCF_000687285.1 Phaethon lepturus | reverse complement strand
AAATGACCAGTACCTTAACGGTCCATTTTATTCCAACCTAAATTTGCTTTCCTGTAATTGGGGTTTTTTTCTTCCCTCATCACGAGTGAAATGTTTTTATATAAAGACTGGAGTGCTTCGCTTGTGGACAAAAGAGAGACAAGACGGTGGGTGGGATTTATCAGCTCCTTCTCCAATGCCCCAACGTCATCTCGCAGAGGAAGAGCACAGCCTCCTTACTCCCGGCCTCGGCTAAGCAACCCCAGCCTTACAAGTCTTAAGCAGGCACTTACCTCTGATTTATATGGCTTTTATGCACAACGCTCAGCGACTACTACGAGCAACTTGCAGCAAAATGGCCGCAGTCCCTTCCTTTGCTTAGAAATGTGTGGATACACAGCAAAACAGGAACTATGCCCCAAAAACCCGACACTCGGCAGGCTCCAGCCGGCCGGACGGAGGGGAGGACAGCAGATGGGGGAAGCACGAGAGAAGCGTTAACAGCTGCTTCACTGCTCCACAGCTGAGCTTTTGGGAAGGATGTGCTGCAGGTCACAGCAAACATATCCTCCAAGTTTCACTGAAGCCCTGAGTCTTCCCCCCCTTGCCATCTGGCCACTGCACAAGAGCAAAATGTTGTGGTTTTTTTTTCTTTCCCTGCAGCCTATGAATTATTTGAACATGTGAGCTCACCTCCATGGACAAAGAAAGGGCTGCCCATGCGCCCGCGAGCACGGGCGAATGCTCAGCCAAGTGGCAAACAGGATCGGGGCGAGCAGCGAGGCAGCTTCCCAGCCCACCTGGCTTACCAACCCCCAAGTGCTGGGGGACAGCTCGCCCCCAGAATAAAACACATTTTAAATCACTGTTCTAGAGATGTAGACTGACTCTGATGCATTACTTCTTTCTGTCTGAGAACATCTATCTGCAGGTTGATTAAAAGAGGGAAACAAGAACAATAATGATGCCTAATGAACAAGCACCTTCCCTGTCAGTAACTCATTAACTCATGAGGATCCTTTGGCAAGCTTGGTCGGGAAGAATCTGCGATTCAAAGAGCCAGACTGCTTATAGGAATATGAGACTTAAAGGAAAAAACGTGTGTGTTATATTAGGCCAGAGAAAGCTTTCACTAATTGCAACAGCTCCTGAGGTTGCTCTCTGATAGTCCTCCCCTCTCTGACCCCAAAAAGGGATAAGCAGTGGTTTAACCAAACAAATTACCAGGCTTGCTCCTTGGCAAGATGCGAGAGGGGCATGAGCCTCTTTGGATGCCGCGGGACTAGTGCAGACCCCGGCCGCG
>NW_010560581.1:310-9555 GCF_000687285.1 Phaethon lepturus | reverse complement strand
CGCGGCGGTGAGCCTTGCCTGCGTGCAGCCCCGAGTCGTTGTCAAAGACTTAATGCAACAGCTCTTGTTGCCAGAAACAACCTTCCAAGCAGAGGCTTGCCCCCTCCCCTCCCGCACCGCGCTCGCCCGGGGCCGAGGGACGGCGGGACGTACCGATGTGCTGGGCGCAGGTGTCGCAGTACTCGGCGTAGAGGGACTCGAAGCAGCTGCAGCAGTAGGGCCTGCCGTCCTTCATGATGTACCTCTGCCCCCCCAGCACCGTCTCGCATTCAAAGCAGCAGAAGTGCTTCATGTGCCAGTGCCGCCCTTCGGCCTCGGTGCATTCGTCGGCAAAAATGATCTGGAGGAGGGGAAACACAAACGGGGAGCGGAGCCGGTCAGAGAGGGGACCTGGGACGCAGGCAACAACCTTCGTGTTTCCTGCTGGTGCACGGCAGCTGTGCCCCTTTGCTCATAAAACCTCCAAATTTTACAGCTAATCCTCCTGTCCTGCACGGGAAACTCTCATAGCTTGGCTCGCGGCAGGGACACCCATCACTTCTCAAGGAAATCCATTAAAATGCAAATACCTCAGGACTGCGTTAGTGCACAGACTAGAGAGCATGAAGCCAGAGCTCGCAGTAACTTGCTCGTAAGCACATCCATCAGCAGGAGGGGTCGATCAGGGTAATAAACATGCTTATATACAACCTATCGATCTGGTGGACTTCTGAAGAACAGAGCAGCCACTTACTGAAACACATTTACCCGTCCCTGAACCACGGACCCGAGTACAAAGAATGAGCGAAAACACAAGGAGAAACGGCAGCTCTCTGGGGGGGAGAGAAGACAGAGCTACGTGGCTCCGCACCATCCCCTCTACCCCAGCCCATGTGCTTATCAAGATGATCGCAGTCATTGTACCAGTGGGGAAACCGAGGCACGGAGGGCTGTTAAGGGTGAGCTAGTGGAACAGCCACCTAAAACAGTTTCAGCAGATGCCTTCTTGCTGTCTCTACTTGCCATCCCCACCCCATCTCTGCTCCCAAAGCCAAGCCAGGGGAGCAAGCAGCAGCCCGGCGCTGCTCCCTGGCTCTCTGCCCCGGCACAGTTGCACCGAAAGCTTTTCCCCTGCAGCTCCTCTTACCCCCGAGTTACTCCTCCTCACAATTAGTGCCGGATGTTTCAGGGGAAGAAGCGCGTGTTAAAGAAGCAGCTGAATGAAAGACTTGTATGAGAATTTGCAAGGATAAAAAGTACATGAAAAAAAATTACCCAGCCTAAGCCACAAGGAAATAGGGCCAGTTGAATGGTTAGGAGTTGTTTTTTTACTGGTAACATTACAAATTTAATTGGATACATACGTCAATGTTCTTTATACTTGAAGTGCATATAGCCTTGGATATTTACTATTACACGCTTGCATAGATGGGACATGGTATTTTATAGTACATATGGTTTTCCACACTATGGTTTTCATAACTTTAAAAGCCAGAACAATTTCCTTCACCAGCCTTTTAAACAGAGATTGACACTTGAGAAACGCTCAGAGGCGACTCTGTACGGTTTCCTATATTCATTTTGTATTCCATTTTTCAGCTTCCTATAGCCTGTTCATCTCCTCTCTTCAAGCCTATTTATTTCGTGTAGTCTAACACTACCGTCTTGTAGGAAACACAGCCCTCATCCCACCAGAGGCTTCTTCTGGGGAGGCAGTGGAGAAGGGAGGACCCCCCCCAGCTGGGCTAAAATCCCACAGCACGAGGTGGGGTGCTGCTAGTGGAAACGCTCATGAAAAGCCCCCCAGCTCGCTGCGTTTATCAAGGATCTCTCTCAGGACAGCCCTGGGCAGATTGCAACGAAAAACCCCCGAGACGCCTGCCTGAAACCCCAGGAAAGGCTGCACGAACCCTTGGTGAAGCCGAACCGTCGTACCTCGTGTGCATGCCTCTGTGCAGAGGCCGGGGTGACGGAGTGGAAATACAGCTGGCAAGGGGAACCCTCTCGTGCCATCCCCACGGGCGGCATCCATGGTGGGATGTATCTTTTAAGCGGGCAGAAGCCGGGGCAAGCTATCTCTTACCTCGTCGCATGCCGCGCAGCGGGGCTTGAGGCACTCGGCGTGGTGCCTGCCGCAGTAGATCTTCCCATCTTGGTAGAAGTAGATCAGGTCGACCAGCAGCTCGTTGCAGACGCTGCAGATGAAGCAGGGAGGGTGCCAGCAAATGCCGTGCCCCGCTCGCGAGGCGAAGACGGCCATGTCCCCTCCGTTGATCTGGCCCCCGCACTGTGAGGAAAGCCAGGGTTTAACGAGGGTGGGTGAGCCCGCTGCTGCCCGTTGCCAACCAGCTGCTTTCACAACCGCGGCAGAAGAAGGTGCTAATTCACAGCTTCTTTCTGGTATCTCTTACTCCTTTCATCTCCACTTTGTGGCCAGGATTTCAATAGCTTCCCCCCTGCACCCGGCCAGGAGCTGGCGTGACTGCCCCACATCAAATATTGCGGGGCTCTTGGCACGTGCCCCGAAGGACCCCGGTGCTTGTAGCTTGTGGGGGGCACGGGGTGAGTGCTGCTCCTGCAAGCTTCGCTTAACTTTGGTGATTAAAAAGCTGCCCCACTCGCGCCAGTTCGTTAGCTGCTACCCACCTGCTCGCAGATAGCTCCCGTCATGGTTACGGGGAATGGCCGAACGTTGCCTCTCCCTAAATTTTCCCTCTTCCTTTGATTGCTGAAGAGTTTGAGCTCCCTCTTCTCCTCCTCATCCAACGAATTGCAATAGCGGACCTAAGAAACACAAGCGATGCTCAGTGTTAGGGTTGTCCCCAGCTCCCCAGCCAGCGAGCCACAGTCCCACGGGCTCTGCAGACCTCTGCAAGGGGTTACGCAAACAAACTCCATCCTGGGCTTAGGGGAGGCTGGAGAAACACAGCTGTCTGGGCTTCAGTCATCCCAGGGTTTGGCCAAAATTTCAAGAGGTAGAGATGAGAAGAAAGGGCAGGAGGAAGGTTGCTCTTCGGCTGCTAGGTTTCTAGGAAAGTCTTAAAAGTTGGGTCCTCTGAGTCCCACCCAGACCCAGCAATCAGACTGATGTTTCTCCTGCTTTCTCCTTATGGCAGAGGTCTTATAGCAGCTTCAAAATGTTTTATTGGCATTTCAAGAGAGCAGCCCATTTCCCTGTGTAAATGATGGAGTTCCAGCTATTTGGGAACTCCAACTACTCTTCCAGCGTAGGGTCAAGTTTGCACATATGCAAAACCTCTGCGTTGGAAGGTAATAAGGAAATAAATGAAATAAAAGGATACAAACAATGAACGATGCAATTTCCCCGAAGCTTATACAACTCTGAGGTTTTCCTGGCTATTTTCATCCTGCAGGCTTAGCTCTTGTCTGATTGCATCTCAATGGAGAACACGACTGAAGAGCCAAGGTGGCCATGTGTAGCACCAGTGCACGACCCAGCCTCCATTACTTTGGAGAGCAGGCTCATGGAGCCCAGCAAGATTATTCAGGGGAGCAACCAACACATCTTGCATTTTCAAAGGAGCAAAACTGAGCACGAGGGGGAACTGGATGCAAAATCTGGCAATTTGCAGAACATTCACGCAGGCTCGTGCCTCCAGCTTGCGGCAGCACCGGCTGCAGTAGCAGCGTTCGTGTGCGTTTATTCCTATGTTCTGCTGCTGCTGAGGATGCTGTGGGTTTTCAGCGGCTGCCAGGGAAGGCAGGCGGGCAGGTTGGGGCCCGAGGGTGTACGGGAAGAAGCCCCTGCCTGGTGCCTGGAGCTCCCCTGGCGCTGGCAGCAGTAATGGCACCCAGCCACGCGCAGGCAAACTTGTTAAAATCTGACCTAGATCAAACAAGTTACCTGCACATACTTTCCGGAGCGGCTTCTTCAGAAAGCAGCATGAAGATAACTTCTTTTGTTTACACAGGGAAATTTTGCGGGCTACCAGAAGCCCGTGTTCTCACTGGCGAGAACAGGATGTCAAAGACCAGACCCTTTTTGCTGCCTCACGTCTTGCTTGCGAAACGTGAGAAGGTTTATTTGCTCTGACTGGTCTTGACCCAACCTCTGGCTTGCCAGGCTCTCCCAGCTCGCGAGGCTCAGCTTGAGTGAATCCCCTCCTCACCCACTCCCAAGGTGAGTCGGAAGCAGCACTTGGGAAAAGGCTGTTGCAGCTTCGGATCTGGCTCTAGCTGATCTCAACAGCATTTCAAGCCGCTTTTAACACGGCTTTGGCCTCCGAGGGCTGTGAAAGTGCTTTTATTGCAGAGAAACGAAGGAAGATGATTTAAAAAATTTTAACTTCAGAAACAACCGACCCCCCTGCACCTCCAACACAATGCAAGCAGGTAGCAAATATGGCACATAAACAGCAGCATGACCAAACTCCAAGCAAATCCCCCCGCAAAGCAGAAAGGGCTGAGAAAGGACCAGCCATGCTTCCAACGAGAGCAACCCCAGGAGGTACCTCCCCGCTCCACCCGCAGCCCTGTCGCATGTCCGAGGACACTTCGGTTACGAACCTCATTGTCGTGCGGTGGCAGCTGGTGCAAAAGCTGCTTTATGCGAGATTTTTCTCCTGGGCTGTTGACGTAGGGGACCTTGTCCTCAGGCAGGCAGCTGTAGTACTGGTGCACCTACGGAGCAAGAGAGGGGACTGCAGTGGGGCTCCCCGGCCGAGCCCGTGCCCCCGTGCCCGGCCAGCAGCCACCCCCTGAGCCCGCGGGCTCTGGGTCTTCCCCATGACTTCGAGCAGGGAATCGCAGCCAGGCGCAGCTTTGGTTTTATTGCCTTTTCTGCACCGAGAAAGAGGGGAGGCAGCCGCGGCGAGGCGGCGGAGCTCGTTACCGTTTGCTCGGTCAGCCTCCATAGCGTTAGCATGTTTCGCCGGCTGCGGGGATGTGTCGGCACCTGCCTCGGCAGGGGAGGTTAAAAAGGCTGCGCCCCGGCAGCCTCCGTGTTGCCGGCTATCTCAGCCTCCACCTCCATCAAAACCCTCCGGGCTTTTTTCTGCAGCAATTTGTGGAAATAAACAGCAGATACAATCTGTTGGAAGGCTTGGTTTTTCTCTTTCGTCTCAGAGTGTATAATTAAAATCAGCTATTAAAAAGGCAGCACAGTGGGGCACGGCGTGCCCCGGCGCTGGAGGAGCCCGGTGGCAGCCCGGAAAGGAAGCACACCCCGAGCCCCAGTGTCTCTCCTCCAACTGCCACACCTGGGACATGTACCCAAGGGCCGGGCCAGGCACCGGGATGGGACTCCCTGGCCGAGGATCAGCTTCCAAATGGCTCGGGAAGAAGCAGGAGAAGGTAAAGGCGAGGGAAAGCTCTCGCTGCTCGGCTGGGATCGGGAGTCTCTGCAGTCCTGGACACTTCCAGATGCTGGGACAGGAGCAGGGAGCTGGATGGCTTCCTTAAGCCTGCACTTGGCTAGAGAGATGCAAAGCATTTTCCCAGTGCACACAGCTTTCTGCCTTTGCCGTGGTGGGATTAACCCCCCTGAGGTGCTCCCTCAGAGCTCAGAGGCTCTCAGACTCTGCAGCAATTTGTTTCAGAGCGGCTGCACTCCTTGCAGCTTTCGCAGGGCTTTTCCCAAACGACGCTTGCTTTGCAGTGGCTTCTGATCAGCTTTTTCCCTCGCTGTACGTTTGGGCTTTGGCCTAGAAAGCACCATCCGAGCTGGCTTTCCCCAGAGAAGCCCTCTCTGCCCGCACAACTCCACAGCATCTGCAGGATGACAAGCTACCGCGGGTCACCATGAGGGATGGGGATGGAGAGGCAAGGAATGGGGCTGGCTGACAGGAGGCTGGCTCATACAGGGAGTTACCTTCTACAGGAAGAAATCACTTTTTATTCCAGAATAAATATCCAAAACTGGCATTATTCAGGAATAATTACTCTGTATTCAGCTCACTCCCTGATCTCATACAGAGCTAGTGCTTGCAACCGTTTCTAGTCTCAGTATATGGTTTTCTCCCCAAACTGACCGTAACATCCACCTTTTCCTATCATCAGGTTTTGCAGAAAGAGAGATTTTTAGCAGATCTCCACCCATAACTCTGCAGTGCTGACGACAAGGGAACTGCTCGGGTCATGAATCTGAGGAACATGCTGAGCATATGCCACTCTGAAACCCTAAATTTGTTTTGCTAAGGCACAGCAGAAACAGACCCACCAGCTATGGAAACTGTCAAGGAAAGAAAGGCTGCGAAGGATTTTGTTACGTTAAAAAGAAAACAAACTACGTACATTAGAATACTTACTTTGCATTTATAGAGCATTCTTCATCCAGGGACATCAAAGCACATTAAAAACACTTAAATCCTTACGACATGCTACACAAGGTAGCAAATATACACACTGGAAAGGACTATTTGCAGCATAATGACGTTAAATGAGCTCCCTGAGTTCATGCAGCTAGTCCGTAGCAGAGACTGCAGCTGAAAATCTCCCGGAGGTGCCGCGGCTGCCATACCTTTTACCATACTGCCAGGCTACCGTGCTGCCATGCTGCACCTTCCCGGCCGGTACAGATGCCTGCTGACTTCTCTTGCCAAATTCCCCATGTGCGGATGGGCTGCTCGCTTTCCCCTGCGCTCAGGTTGGTTGTTTTTTTTTTTTTTTTCTTGCAATGAAGTTGTTTTGCCCAACTGAGTCCTTGAAGTTGGTGGAGACAAGAAATGACTTTCTTTTTTGAAGAGCCGCCAAATTCCATCAGGCTGCTCCGGTCCCTAAAGCAATGAGCTGTGAGACGCTCACCCTGGGCAAAAAGCAGGGATGCGAGTTTTTCCTTCGGCAGCCCGGGCGCTGCCTCCCCGGAGCCCAACGCGGCGGGATGTACGTGCCCAGCTCCGCTCCTGCTTCCGCTGGGAAGTTTTTGATTTAGTCTTAGCAGGTCCACAGGAACTGGCTCCCATCGCACCAGCAACATAGCTCAGCAGGGATGGGCAATTTGGTTTGAAAAGTAAAACAAAATAAATATAACAGGCTCCAACCTGTGTTCTGTTGCCTGAAATAACCCGAAAGGGTTTGCTTTGGATCCGCATCAGCCAAGGGGACCTTCTACACGGGCGCTCATAGAGGGAATGGAGTGGAGGCCGCTGCCAGTCCTTGCCCAGCGCACATGGGACATCTCGTGGGGAAAAAATCCCTTCCTTACGCCCATCTATCGGTGGCTTCCACTGCTGTTGCCTTTACACCCACCATCTCTCCTGGAGCCAAACCTGAACCAGGGGAATGTGCAGACCCTTTCATCTGGGGCATCGCTCCTATCTCAAGAGGTCCAGCCAGAGTGCAGATGCAGAGCAGAAGGATGCCCCTTGCCCGGGCCGATGTTAATCCAGGCTTGTGCAAACACCCTCTCTCGTCCATCACCCATTCCCCGTGGGATGTGCCTGGTTCCCCGCACAGGAGAGCCGAGCCTGGGAGGGATGGGGCGCAGGCACCAGCGCCCCTGCCTCTGTGCTCAGCCGGCTGCCGACGGCATTTCCAAGCCCCGCAAGCGAGCGGCCGGCAGCTGGGCTGGCACAGCCCAGTCAGGATGTTCCAGAATAAGGAAAAGTAAAGAAGGAAAGGGGGGCTTCTCAGATCAATCTGGCTTTTCAGGGAAAAGGCCTGCAAAAAGTGTTAACTCACTGGAAAACTAAAACTGCTCAGTCTGCACTTTGCTTTTGTACAAAAGGTCACTGTTTTCCACGAAAAACTCCTCCTCCATCCAGCTCTGGTTCACAGCACGCACAAGCCTGTGTAGCTTGTGAGCCTGGCAGGGCCACTGCGGCCAAAGGGCCTGATCTAGACCCCCCAAGCACCAGCACATGGCTCTTCACTGACCTTACAGGCTCTGCAACATGAGCTGCATCCAGACAAGGAAAACAGCGCGGGGCAATGACCCAGGACGGATAACATATCCCTTTTAAATCGTGCAGTATCTTTAACTGTTTTATTATTAAGTACTTCTGCCGTACAACACAGCAGCTCCACATCCAGCTATTTCCCTCGCAACAGACCTGCTCTGGCCATGATTACCCCAACAAGCACCAGTAACACACACGAGCCACGTGTGGGGCCGGGCTCGGTTTCATCCTCAGTTTCCCCACCTGCCCCTCTTCGCTCTGACCTCTGCTCACATCTGGATGGGACAAACCCCGGAGGAATCTGAAAAACATCAGGCTGAGTTAAAATAAGGCCTCAGACAATGTCACAAGGCCCCGGATGCCACAGGGATGGGCTGGCCAGCACACTGGCCGGCTGTGGGTGCTGGGTGCCGTGGCACGCTGGCCAGCTGGGCAAGCCCAGTCCTGCCCCGGGGAGGTCTCCCAGGCACTCAGATGGGCTCTGTGCCGCGAGACACCAGCGCAGCAGATATCCATCTTCCCAGGGTGTTATTCTCACCTTCAAAAGGAAAATGTCCAAACGCCAAGTTTTGCTAACGAAAACTGATAAACATTTTGGAAATTAACAGCTGCTTGGAGCTAAACGGGGAGGGCACAGCAGTGAAGACAGAAATTAAAAAAGAAAGAAAACAGGAGAAAGGAAAGAACATAATGTAAAACAAGAGTAGGAAAAAGCCTTTAAAGTGGAGCCAACTTTATTCAAAGGCATTGAGGAAAGTAATTACATTAGTTTACAAATGCCTTTGTGTTCTGCAGTCTTCCTAGGTTTGGGGTGTGTTTCCAGTTTAACTTTGACAGTTAACAAACCTCCCCATCCCCGCTAAACAAAGGCAGGACTGCAGCTTCTCCTGGAGGCCCCAGGGGTGACCAAAGACAAAACCCACACCAGCACCTTTGTGGGCAAAGTCTTACACCTTCTCCTAAAACGAAAAGTTTGCAATCAACCTGTGAATTTAAGCCATTGATGAAGGACCTCTTTGATCAGTGAGTTAAAGGAGGTGAAGGGGAAATACCATGTTTCTTATGCCACGAATTGCTGTTGCGAAGCAGCATTCGGTTGTACTCGCCCTGAGTACACCGCCCCTTACCGACAGCACCCACCAAACCGGGCCGTTTGGGATGACTGTACCGCTGGGATGGACTACAAAGGAGCACGCGGTGTCCTGGCGCGGCTCAGCTGATGGGTGCCGACTTGCTCAGCCGTAACAGCTCCGGCACATCCAGCTGGGCAATCCCGCCTGGCTTTCACGAAACCAAACAAACTGCAAACCGGCTGCAAGGCTTTTGCAAGGAGCTCTGCTAGGGCAGTACGTGCTGGCTTGTGTGCAGCAGCGGTGCCTGTACACGGATGTCCCCAAAAAGGGGACCTTG
>NW_010560581.1:0-279 GCF_000687285.1 Phaethon lepturus | reverse complement strand
CCGGCCACCACGCAGCCGCAGCACAGTAAATGACCCCACGCAGCAGAGTCTGTTCAAAATCCAGGCACGCCAGCATTATCCGACATCTCTCTGTGCCCAGGAGAGCGTCCCTCCCTTGGGACGACGCCAAGGGTCCCACAGCCCCAGCAGCCCACCCCACACCACCCGGGGATGTGCCGTGCCGCTGCGGGGAGCTGCCCGCACAGCGACGTGCGGAGCGGTGGCTGTCGGTGCGTGTATCCATGCGCTCACCCGCGGCCCCGTCCCGCGGCTCGCTGT
>NW_010560580.1:3226-3610 GCF_000687285.1 Phaethon lepturus | reverse complement strand
TCTAGTGGGGTTTATTATTATTTTTTAAACGAACGGTCAACTTTGGCCTTAAAGATCCCAAATCATCTCTGCTGGTGAGGAGGACAGCTCTGCGCTGCGCCAGCGCCGGCGTTCGCCGAGTCCCGGGCTCCGGGAGCATCGGGGAGAGGGGCTCTGGGTGCGAAGCTCGGCCGGAGCGCGCTGCCTCAGCCAACAAAAGCGAAACCTCTGCTTTGCGGGAAGCATTCCCAGCGGAAGCTGGCCACGGCTGAGACCCGGCGGCGGCGCAACGAAAGCCATCGCAGAAACGTGGTTTCAGAGCCCCGGAGTTAACGTTTAAGCACATCCTGCGGAGCTGTGCACGGACCAGCAATTAAAGTCCGGGTGTAAAACAGAATCAGCCCA
>NW_010560580.1:0-3153 GCF_000687285.1 Phaethon lepturus | reverse complement strand
TGAACATCTGCGGTGGTGGGGCTTACCTCCGTGATCTGCAATGGTGGGGCGCGGTCAACACAAGAATGAAATGGGACCATGTGGGGAGGACGGGCACAGGCAGCAACACACACAGATAACACATTCCACAATGGGAGTGAGAGATGAGACGGGAGGGAGGTGTGGGGGGGGAAAAACTCGGAGTTAATACAAGTGCAAACCAAGAGAAGTGAGTACACAATACAGGAATAAAAAAAGTAAACACCCGGACACGACAAAAACCAAGTGCGCTACGGTAACACGGGGTGAAATGGATCATAGCTAGGGTCGAAAACCCTGGGCAGCAGAAACTCTTCGCCCCTTCTCTGGACTTTAGCACCTGCAGTCTCTGCCCTTCCTTTCATATCTCTGCTCCTGCAGTCACTGACCTTCTCCGGAGATGCCCAGACCTGGAGATGACTGGTAACTCCCCCCTACAAAGGATCCCGTGGCTGTTCGCTGCACGCGGCTTATCAGAAATATAAAACTTATCTCTCCAGGCTCTTTAAAGAGGCTCTCCAGGCCCTTCCAACCTTGGGCGGATGCCAAAACAGCCCCTTTGAATGAACATCATTATTGAGGCTGTAAAAATTTATTACCCTATTTACTATGTCAAGATTCAAATGCCTTCGCCCCTCCTTTCGCAGCCAGCGCTGAGCAGCAGGAAACTACTCTGGAGGTGTCTGACCACGTTGCGCCTTGTAAAGGATTTTACAGTCGTAACACTCAGAATAAAACCACATTTCAACGCGCGTGGCTTCCCCGGGGGACTGCGGTAAGAAGACTCGGCTCCTTTGCACCCCAGCGTACCTGGGTGGACTGCGAGACGGCTTCGTCGAGCGCGAGAGCCCGCTGACACACCTCCTCCTTGATTTTGGCATACATGGCCTCAGCCGTCGAGTATTTTTTCTGCACCATCTCCCCTTCCTCGGGGTTGAGGTCCTTGAGCTGCGGTCCGATTTTCAGCAGCTTGTCAATGTGAGGTTTATGTTCAGCGATGGACTCTCGCAGTTGCTAGGGAATAGGGGAGGGGAAAAAAAGACATTTGTTTAGAAATCTGTGGAAAGCTGCTGCCTATTTTTTTTCCTGCGACGCTCCAGGAGCGGCGATCGTATCCGGTAGCGAACTCGCACCGTGGATTTCTTGACCCAGCATCTGCCAAGCACGTGGCACTCGGCTCTTCCTAACATGGCCACGGCTCCGCACGCGCCGGCACGTCGCCCGGCACGGGTCCTTCCCTGGCACGGCCGGCCCCGACCCTCCCCACAGGGACACCACTGAGAAAACTTGCTTTGCAGCTCTCTACCCTAAAAGCACAACGGCTTTCCCTGCCCCGATCGGGCAGGAGATCCGAAGGCAGCCAGGCCCCCTCGGGTGCAATCTGTAATTTAGTAAGAAGTGCTCCAGCGTAACCAGTCTCCAGACGCAAACGCCGCGTCCTCTTACCCTCATGTCTTCCTGCTGCTGCTTGAGCTGCTCGTGATCGATGGCCGGAGGGGGCAGCTGGGAGATGAGGGCTTGCGTCTCCTCGATCCACGGGCTCAGCTCCTCGTAGGTCTCCCAGAACTGATTGACCAGGACCTGGGCGCGCTCCAAGCGAGCGTAGCGCTCCGAGTTGAGCTGGCTCACGGCTTCGTACTGTTGCACCAGGGACTCGGTCTTCTCCTAAAAAAAAGGAGGGAGGAGGATCCCAGCAAGGGACGCAGAAGGCAAAGCGCCAGCCGCACGCTGCGAGCTGGACGAGGAGGTGCCGCTGGTGGCCCTCCACGCGCCCGGGCTCTAATTCCGATTAAAGCAGCCCCAGAAACCGCCGCTATCCCCCCTCCGTCCCCAAACACCGCAATGAAAATACGCAATAAAGGAGAGTAATAAATGTAAAGAGATTTCTGCGAGGACTGGTGGGAATCACTAAAGATGGAGTAATTTTAAACGACTCCAGCCCGTGCGAGAGCCGAACGTCGGCCTCCCTCCCCTCCGTCTCCCCTGTCGCGGGCAACGGCAGCGGGAGGCTCACCTGGAGAGCGGCTTTTTGTTCCTCGCCACACGTCCCGAAGATCTCATTGCGCTGGCTGAACAGCTCATCCATAGAGTCTTTGTGCCGAATAATGTCAATGGAAAAGGCCTGCGGAAAGGAAACATCCAAAGAAAGGAGAGAAATCAGAGCCGAGCTCAACCTCTCCCCCCAGCCCATCCACGGGACCCTCCTGCCTGCACCAGCTGCAGCCGGCAGCAGAGCTCAGCGCCGCAGAGACCACGCAAAACTCAGCACAAGTGTCCTGTGGCCCACTGAAAATCTGGCTGAAAATGCAGATTACTGCATGTTTTTGTCATGACTCATCTACATCAGCCTCTCTCTTTCAAAGGCCTGAAAACAGCTCTTAAAAAATGAGGTATCAGTCCACTTCCACACCCAGGGTCCTCCCTGGAGGTAAAGCTCTGCCATCCATTCGTTAGCGAAGACGTTAACCCCCCGAAACGATGCTCTCCAGAACTGCATCTACCAATAACTTCGCCATTCCCAAGGTCCACGCGATTAACAGCGGGAAGCCAAGCTGAGCTCAATTTAACTTAATGCTCGACGTTTCAGTCCCCCTCCCTTATAACAATATCTTTAACAATTTTTTTTTTTTTTTTTTTTTTGTAAATCCAATAAGCTGCTCTGATTGCCGAGGCTGGTAAGGGAAGAAAAGGGCCGTTTATTTAAAGTGCACGTTCTTTCAGGCATGAGCTCATCTCAAAGATATAAAAAACCCCCAGCGCCTCTTTGTTCCACGTCTGGCTGCTGGGAGGGAAATAAGGAGTCCCCCACCGCCAGGAACAATGAGCAAAAAGCAGATGTAAAAGCACCCTCATTAATCAATATATACATTTCTCTGAACCCTTCCCTGCCGCCAGCGCCTGCAAGACCCAGGCAGAGCTCGCTCCCGCGGCCGCAGGGGAAGCCTTCGAGGGGAGCTCGCCCTCGAGGGGAGTCCCAGCAAGGGCGTCCGTCCAGCCCGACGGCTGCGCAAAGGTTTCACCTCCTGCGAACGGACAGCGGGCTTCTTCCTTCAGAAGCCCAACACTCCATTTCTCCAAATCCCCCTTCTTCCTCGTTTTTTCCTTTCACTTACCAAGGACGGCATGTCTCCCGGT